>NW_027629560.1:0-15772 GCF_034508935.2 Berghia stephanieae | reverse complement strand
ACAAGGGGCCTGGCAACGCAATTTAATATGGAGGGGAATGCCCCCTGTTAGCGATATTACAATTTTTTCAGACAAAGAAAAAGCTTTTAAAGGGCCCAGGTCTCATTTTACCCCTGAACGGTGAGAAAATGGGAGTAAAGACCTTGTCCAAGACTCAACTATGCACCGAGACGAGGAAAAAACCCCGGACTTTCCCCCGAAAGCGGGTGTCATATCACTAACCATTAAAATGCACTAACCTTTATAATGCACTAGCCCCATGGCCGACTAAGTACATAGTTACGTCATGACTGACCACATAGCCGACTACTGAGGGGGTTTTTCATTGATAGGGGATCGTTTGTGTCATAGAAATAGCCTTAGTGGGTGTGGTGTGTTGGTGGTTGTGTGTTGTATTTTGTGTGTGATAGTCAAACTTTAGTAGGTTTAATTTTGTAAATGATGATAATGATGATGATGAGATAAGAAAATTTATGATGATGATGTGATGAGATGAGATGAGATGTGATGATGATGAGATGTACGAAATTGGAACGGGAAATAATAAACTATACTTCGGAAAATAGCACAATAGAATTTTAAAATAAAGAAAAAACCCTTTGGCGCATATGATAAAGATTTTTCCATGACAACCCCCTGAAAAACACCAAAAATCTTGACATAAAATAAAAAAAAATAAAAAAAATTCGAAATTTTAATACCGAAGCATATAACAGAATTTTTAATTAATTCCTGGTTTTAAATCAAAATTGGCTAAAAAAACTCCCTTTGGGCAATTTTACTAAAGAAAAAAATTAGAAACTTCAGTTCTCAAAAAAACGCAGCCAGGCTCATTGTACGCAAAAACAAAAAATCCCCTCAGAACTCTCTTCTCCTTTGGGTTCTTTGGGTTTCCTTTTGAAAAAGATTTCCCTAAAAGATTTTACTGTTGTCTCAAACCCCGAGCACAACAGTCCCCCCTATTTTAAAGCCCTTTTAAATTTATGTCCCCAATAGAAACTTGAGGCCAAGCAATGACCAATCAATCCTTTCAAACCTAGCCTTGCGAAAAATAGGTGAACAGTCTTTTAATTTTCCCCCCCCCCTTTTTTTGGAACTCTCTCCCGTCCACGGAGTCTGGGATCTTTGACAACGTTCAAATCTGCTTAAAGTTTTATCTTTTTACGTCATAATGTTGCAATATTATTTTCATATTTTGTTGTTGTTAAATTGAATTCGTATCACGTTTCCTTCACACTTGTCTCACTGTAATATGTTTTGTTTTATATCACTGTAAAGCGCTCAGAGCCTGTGACAACGGGGTAAAGCACTATATAAATGCCATTTATTATTATTGTTATTAATGAAGTCTTGTCACACACGCGTGATTCACCTATACGAATTTCCCTGCCACCCAGACACACTAACATCTGACAAGGAGTGAGGGCTGTGGAAGAACCACAGACTACCGTGTGCAAACGTTGGCGATTGGTATCGGATGGCAAACTGTGATCGTTTGAAATGATTCGAAACACTCGTAACCTCGCTCGCTCGGATCCTGATCGTCTCAAGCTCGTCTCACGTGTCAAGATCGTCTCAAGCTCGTCTCAAGCTCACAACCCGGCGATCGTTTTACTAACTCGCTCTTCCGGCTTTGAGATCGAGCGCTGAATCGTGGCTTGGCGCTCGATCGTCGATCGGGTAAAAGCGATCAAATAACCCAACACTTGTGGACAGGGTTGCCAGTTTGGCATTTAAATGCCAGATTCCAAAAATCTGGCATTTTTGAAAACCGTTTGGCATTAGAAAAATCATTTGGCATTTGGCATTTTCATTTGGCATTTTATTTTCTGGTATATTATACTTCAAATGACACCTTACTTAACTGTTTACGTATTTACCTTTCATGTTAATGTATTTCTTTTTCATTCTTAAAATCCAACCGTGGTGTAGTGGGTTAGCACTCCACTTAGTAGTCAGTAGGTAAAAAATTACCCCAACAGGAAATTTAGTATAATTCAAAAAAAAAAAAAAAAAAAAAAAAAAAAAAAAAGAAAAGAAAACACGCAAGCCACCAGGATATGATAGTAAATTGTCTATCAAAAGTGAGTAGTTTTCTTAGTGGGGTGGGAGTCAACAGACTTTGGCATTTTTTTGAGTGTTTTGGCATTATTTGAGTCTTCCCCTGGCATTTTGTTGAAAAATAATCTGGCAACCCTGCTTGTGGAGTTGCATGCAAAACTGAAACAGGGTTGCCAGTTTGGCATTTTAAATGCCAGATTCCAAAAATCTGGCATTTTTGAAAACCGTTTGGCATTAGAAAAATCATTTGGCATTTGGCATTTTCATTTGGCATTTTCTTTTCTTGTATATTATACTTCAAATGACACCTTTTCTTAATTAAGTTTCATAAGAAACACGAAACAGTAAGTTTTCTTAATTGTCAATAATTATTTAAATGTTTACGTATTTACCTTTCATGTTAATGTATTTCTTTTTCATTCTTAAAATCCAACCGTGGTGTAGTGGTTTAACACTCCACTTAGTAGTCAGTAGGTAAAAAATTACCCCAACAGGAAATTTTGTATAATTCAAAAAAAAAAAAAAAGAAAAGAAAAGAAAACACACAAGCCACCAGGATATGATAGTAAATTGTCTATCAAAAGTGAGTAGTTTTCTTAGTGGGGGTGGGAGTCAACAGACTTTGGCATCTTTTTGAGTGTTTTGGCATTTTTTGAGTCTTCCCCTGGCATTTTGTTGAAAAATAATCTGGCAACCCTGGAAACGTGAAAGGAACATGGTCAATGGCATCAAGATGAAGAGTAAGTTTAAGCTGACGGTAAAATAATTAAGTCGGAGGACTTTTCATCCTCCTTAGTCTTAGCGTATTCAAATCTGTCGCCTCCACCCCTAGGAACGATGCTTTTTTCCTTTTTTTCTATTATTGGAGTTGGAGGATGTTAGCGTAAAAAAACAAAAAAGAAAACCGCGTCTATTTGTATTTCCTTTCTCTCGTCCACTCAATATTTCATCTCGTCCACTCAATATTTCATATCTCTCTCGCCCTCTCCCCTCTTTCTCTATTTTAATTTGTTGGTATTTTCTTCTTCTCTTTCTCCTCCCACATTCTATTTCGAATCCCCCCCCCCCCCCCTCTCTCTCTTTTTTTCTCTCCCCTGTCTCAATTCATATCTGGCTGTTGGTTAGTAATAGTAATACGGGATGAGAATAGCTAGGCTAGGCTACCTACCCCCCCCCCCCCCCCCCCCCCCCCCCCTACTTGTTGGTTAACAGGGGTGAGAATAGCGAGAAGTGTCGAGGACTTCTACTCTCATCCCGGGGGTGAGAGCTCGATCGATTTTTTATTCTCATCCCGGGGTGAGAATAGTCGCTCCGTAATAAAATATCTATAAAAATAAAAACATAAAATTAACCAACATTAAATCAGTTGTTACTACATATACACAATATGCGTCGACTTCGAAGTGGGTGTCATGGCCGAATGGTTTAGTCGTCTGCCCTGGAACTTTTACCAGAATTGACGGTGTGGGTTCGAATCCTGGTTCCGCCACTTTTTTTTTTTTTGGTGCGAGTCTATTCTTTTCACTTTTCCCCTTTTTGTTTGGCCTTTTGTTCCGTTTCTGAACATGAGGGTAGTCGACAAATGGAACCGCCTGCCTGCAACAGTTGTCGACGCCCCTTCATTGCAGGCATTCAAGTGCCGTCTTGATGCTCATTTTGAAACAGAAAAATACTGTTTGTAAAGTTAAATTCAGACACCTCCTTCCACCATGTGGCATGCCCAGTTTTGAGAGACTTGAATTAAATAGTTCACGAATGCACAAGAGCAGATAAAAGGCTGTAAAAGCCTACATAAATCTGGACTTATATCATATCATGAATTTCTAAAAATTGTTTTTATTAGGAGAGGAGACTAGGAGGGAGATCAAAATCTTGGTCCCTGGCCAATTTTGGCTTCCTAACCTAATGACAATGTAAAACCATATTTTCGTTTATGGAACTGTTTATCTTTATGTTGAAGAGGCGAGTTTGATTTTTTTAAAAATTCTATTTATTACTGGTTATTATTGGTTTTGCTGCTGTTCAAGTTCAAATTCATATTCTTTCTTTTGTTTTTTTTTTTAAACTGGCTTAGCAATGGCAATAATAATACCACCCTGCCCCTCCTCCAGAAAGGTGAATGAAAATGGAAACGAATTTTTGAAATAAAGAGAAAATTGAAGAACGAAAGAATGAAAACTAAAAAGGGGAGTCCTTCAGAAAGCTCCTAATGCCAAGGGAAACAACTCAAATATTCCCTCGATAAAGCCTAAGAATAAATATAACTATAACCTAGTATCTTAAATTAACTAACCCTAATACTTATAGGAAAAACAAACACCCAAGCACCTTTACTACAGGGCCATTCCATGTCAAGTGGACCAAATTTTCGGAAATTGGGAACCACACCCCTTTTGATTTTCCTAAAACTTGGCTCAATTAAAGATAATTATGAGACATGAACAACACCAAATTTTCAGTTCAGAATATGGATATTTGACTTTTTTACAATTTTTTGAAATTTTGTCTCAAAACGTGTCAGAATCAAATTTGCTTGTGGGTCCATTTTTGAGAGGCTATAACATTTTTATTAATCAAGTTAACTCTCTCAAATTTGGTAATCCTGTACAACTTTTAGCATAGATGACAATTATTTAAAGGAAAATGAAACTATTTATCAACTTCTGGAGTTATCTGCCCTTGAATATGGCTCCCCATGCTGTTCGGCATAAAAATGAATTTTTTAAATATTTTTTTTCATGACTTTAATCTTTCATTTTTTGTCATTGATAATTTGTATCTCAATGAATAACATGTGGTCCAACATAATATAGCAAAAAAAATGGGTCTGGTACTATAATTTTTCGAACAATAACGCATAGCGTAATGCGACGTGCACCAAAATCGCAAATTTTCGACAACTTCAAGGCTCAAAACGGTCAAAGATGTCGGCTGGGATTTTTTTCAAAATTTGATATATTGTGCAGATACACTATTTCTATAAGCACGTGGAAGCTTTCCTTGTATTTTGAGGTGCTTCATTGTAAAATTCACCTGCAAAGAACCTAAGTATCTCAACTTTAAGTTACAAAGGGGCATAACTCAATAAATTATTTAAACCCCCAAAATCGACTTATATTACACTACACAGATAACAAACAAAGCTTAAAATGTTTGGCTTCTAACAAACTCTTAAAAGCTAATAAATTCAATGCTTATTTATTTTTGAAAAAAAAGGCGAAATAATGCATTAACAGTTCAATAATTGTAGACTACACACTCATTCAGATAGATCAGAGTGGCATGAATGGAAAAAAATTATCCAGCTCCTTTAGATTTATCACTTTGTGTGTTGGAATGTTCTCCCATTAAAAATGATCCACAGAAATTCTACTAAAAGATAGTTTTTAAATAGATATTGGTCTAAAACAACACTGATGACTCTGTGTTCCAAGAATTCTCTGTGCTGATTCAAAACATGGAGTGGGGTTATAGAATCAGCATCCACGTCTTCAGAAGTCTCATATGCAAATCTTATGCCATGTACATCGCTAGAGCATCATTCATAAAGTTGTTTTGGGCATAAGATCTGGTTGTCATATAGAGCTTGTAGACTTGTTCAAAGTGCTAACTGTTTCACAGGTCTCCTAATTCCATCACAAGGTGATTTTCCCATGGATTGTTGCAATTCACCCCATACACCGGAGCATACTCAATGTCTCAATCGTTTCTATGTTATATGTTTGTGTTGAGAGTATTGGCTATTAAGCTTAACTGCTGGTCAAAATTACTTCGCGATGGTGGTGTGCGAACGAATCGGCGGTGTCAAGAAGTGGGTGAGAGAGGGATCTAGAAATGACTTGGGTTTGATACGAATATTTTTGTGTTCGTGGATAGCTCACACGGTAGAGCCACGCTCTCACCTGCCAGGCGGAGTTGTCGTACCAATAAGGTCGCAGGTTCAAACCCCACCACCGCCGCGAAAAATTTTTATTCTCTATTGTCTTCTGGCATTTTTCTACTCACTTCATATCTTGTTGTTACCAACATAAGTGCCTGCTCCACTCACTTTTCTGAATTAAAAATTCACCCCATACACCGGAGCATACTCAATGTCTCAATCGTTTCTATGTTATATGTTTGTGTTGAGAATCTTGGCTATGAAGCTTAACTGCTGGTCAAAATTACTTCGCGATGGTGGTGTGCGAACGAATCGGCGGTCTCAAGAAGTGGGTGAGAGAGGGATCTAGAAATGACTTGGGTTTGATACGAATATTTTTGTGTTCGTGGATAGCTCACACGGTAGAGCCACGCTCTCACCTGCCAGGCGGAGTTGTCGTACCAATAAGGTCGCAGGTTCAAACCCCACCACCGCCGCGAAAAATTTTTATTCTCTATTGTCTTCTGGCACTTTTCTACTCACTTCATATCTTATTGTTGCAAAAAAGTGGCATTCCGCATGCAATCCAATATCTTCATGATGATGACATTATTTTGAAAATTTTTATGCTAGGGAGAGATGACTTCAAATGTCCCACCATCTGTCTCATAAATGTGTGCACTGGTGCAATGTCAAGTATAAATAGTCACTAGCTATAAAAATACTAATATGATTTAATTTTCCATTCTCCCAGTAATACAACAAAAGGATGAGGTGTCAATTGTGTATTGTCTCAATGACGCCCCTGGACAGTATCTCGAATGATAAAAGAATAACTTTCAGCAAAACCTAATAGAACTATGGCTATGGTATTATCACTCATGGTGTCTTTCACATGGTTTAGACATGCAGCTTGAGACTGTGCAATAAAACAATGTGCTCTAAGGTCATGAATTGTTTTGCAGATTCTTTCAGTAATATTTTCAACATTATCTTCCAGTATTAATAAAGTAGCTCTGCCAGTATGCACCACTGTTTGAGTGTAAGAAGATCACCGAGATCAAAACCATTTTAAGAAAAGAGATTATTAAGAAATGCTTTCAGATTGTCTGTTCCAGGACATTTTTCACAACGATGGACTATACATTCTGGATTTTCAATATTACACACTATTTTACGTAATTATTCAGATTAGTTAAATTTATCCGAGGAACAGCTAATATGATTAGTTTTGAATTTTGATGCATTTCACGAACAAAAGCTGAATGCATTCCTTTTGGTCCTACAGTAATATACCATTTGGGCCTGAGTTCACAGAATTTTGATAAACCAATATTACATTGAGTTATTGAGGGTACTTTTTAAAAGGTTGCACATGCAGTTCATTCAAATTAACAAGTATCACACGCTTTTGCACTTTAGTTTTTTCTCCATCAATTATGACTGAAACCAGTCTTTCTTTGCAGGATACAGCCGCAAATATTCATTGTTGTTATAAAAATTCAATTATCTTTTCTTTAATCTCATCTGTTATTCTTTGACCTCTTTAAGAGTCAGGTTCGGCAAAAAGTCCTTTCTTCTTTAATTTTATCTCTTTTTTACAAGCTATTTTTAACTGGAGAACTCGCCAGCACACAAAATGATAAATCTAAAGGAGCTGGATAGTTTTTTTTCCATTCATGCCACTCTGACCTTCTGAATGAGTGTGTAGTCTACAATTATTGAACTGTTAATGCATTATTTCGCCCTTTTTTCAAAAATAAATAAACTGAAAGCATTGAATTTATTAGCTTTTAAGAGTTTGTTAGAAGCCAAACATTTTAAGCTTTGTTTGTTATCTATGTATTGTAATATAAGTCGATTTTGGGGGTTTAAATAATTTATTGAGTTATACCCCTTTGTAACTTAAAGTTGAGATACTTAGGTTCTTTGCTGGTGATTTTTACCATGAAGCACCTCAAAATACAAGGAAAGCTTCCATGTTCTTATAGGAATAGTGTATCTGCACAATATATCAAATTTTGAAAAAAATCCCAGCCGACATCTTTGACCGTTTTGAGCCTTGAAGTTGACAAAAATTTGCGATTTTGGTGCACGTCGCATTACGCTATGCGTTATTTTTCGAAAAATTGTAGTATCAGACCCATTTTTTTGCTATATTATGTTGGACCATATGTTATTTATTGAAATACAAATCATCAATGAGCAAAAATAAAAGATTAAAGTCGTGAAAAAAAACATTGAAAATTTTTTTTTTTTTTTGCCGAACAGCATGGGGAGCCATATTCAATGGCAGATAACTCCAAAAGTTGATAAATATTTTCATTTTCCTTTAAATAATTGTAATCTATGCTAAAAGTTGTACAGGATTACCAAATCTGAGAGAGTTAACTTGATTAATAAAAAAGTTATAGCCTCTCAAATGTGGACCCACAAGCAAATTTGATTTTGACACGTTTTGAGACAAAATTTCAAAAAGTTGTAAAAAATTCAAATATCCATATTCTGAACTGGAGCTTTGGTTTTGTTCATGTCTCATAAGTATCTTCAATTGACTCAAGTTTGAGGAAAATCAAAAGGGGTGTGGTTCCCACCCTTGGTCCACTTTACGTGGAATGGCCCTAAAACTAATCCTACTAAAGAAAAAAAATCCTCCGATCTCGACCTAAACCTAATAATATAAAAAAAAAAAAAGGCTAGGACTGCTTTGCACTACCTTTCAATACTTCACAAATCAAAATCGCGGCCGAGAATCAAAACAATGATCAAATTAGGAAGTTTTAAACTTACACAAATCTATCAAGGTTTGCTCTAGAGATTTTTAATACGAAGTGGAAATTCGGACCTGAGTCTGAATTGCTTCCCGTGGCAATTCGGACTCCTGCCACAATGCGCCTGCGCAATCACTGGAAGTGTCGGAAGTTGAGGCTGGGTCGAAAGTGAAGCATGGTAGGGTGGGGGGAAGCTGCTCGTTCTCAGTTGTCAGTTGTCAATCGGTAGGAGGGCGAGTGAGCGAGCAAGTCACGTTTAGATCGAAGAGCTATGACTACCTTTTAGCGGTGATCATATTCCTTTGTCTACTTTTCTGGTACTTGGTTGTGGAATGTTTGGGGAGGGGGGGGGGGGTGTATGATTATCTTTTTAATTACTTAGAGATACTCTGGTGTGTGTGTTAGGAAGACCAATGTTCTTACTGCAACGGAAGTACGAGAGTTCATATCTATTATGTAGTTCATCATGGGATTGCTTGCGTTTTCCGATGAGACATCGAGATATTCAGATGATGTTAGCACGGAGTTCTATTTGTTAGACTCAAGTCGAATTGTCGGGAGCAATTTGACGGGTCGAATTCATGGAGCATCAGACTGGGGGGGGGGGGGGGGGGGGGGATAATTGTCACGGAATCAGAGGTCCCATACTTTTCTTTTAATATGTTATATGATGACAATGATATTAACATGTTGTAATAGTCACGGTGAGAATGAGAATACAAATTGAAAGAAATGCTAGCGCTAGGAGATTTTGGTAGGTCTCCCCTTAAAAGATAACTTGTGTTCGAGTTAGATGGCTGATTACTTGACATGCAATCTCTCTTCTGTTTTTACTCTTTTTTGGTTGGAGTAGCGTGCTATTATTATAGGAAGCCGCTATTTTCACAGTACGGTGAAAATAGTCTGTCATGCTATTTTCACCGTACGGTGATAATAGCCTGACCGTGTGTAGGAGGTTATTTTCACCGTATGGTAATATCTTGATGAACGATTTTCACCGTACAATGATGATAGTGTGGGAGACTTTTTTCACCGTCCCGTAATATTATGGTGGACGATTTTCAGTGTACAGTGATAATAGTGTGGGAGACTTTTATTTCACCGTCCCGTGATATTTTGGTGGACGATTTTCAATGTAGGGTGATAATAGTGTGGGAGACATTTTTCACCATCCCGTAATATTTTGGTGGACGATTTTCAATGTACGGTGATAATAGTGTGGGGGACTTTTTTTTTCATCGTCCCGTAATATTTTGGTGGACAATTTTCACCGTACGGTGATAAAAATGTGGGAGACTTTTTTCACCGTACGAGTAATATCTATGTGGATGATTTTCACCCTACGGTGATAATAGTGTGGTAGTGGTAGACTTTTCACCTACCCGTAATATTTTGGTGGACGATTTTCAGCGTATGGTGATAATAGTGCAGGAGACCTTTTTCACTGTACGGTGATAATGGTGTGGAAGGCTATATTCAGTGCACGGTGATAATAGTGCGAGAGACTACATATGTGACCCTTCGCCTCAAAACAGTATTAAGTCGGGTTGGTTAAGATGTTGAAAATTGAATTTATAGCCAGAAATATCAGACGTGTGAGTTTATACGATTTATTGAGGAGAATGGATACTATATTTTGGGGTTTTAATGCCGACAGTTTATATTTTTGACCAGTTTAACATTTAATTCGGCTTTTAAGCATCTGGTTCGTTCCGACATAATACCGTTTTGAGACGATGGGTCACATATATTCATTATAATGGTGTGGAAAGCTATATTCATCGTACGGTGATAATAGTGTGGGAGACGATTTTCATCTTACGGTGAAAATAGCCTGACACACTATTTTCACCATACGGTGATAATGGTGTGGAAGGCTATATTCAATGTACTACGATGATAATAGTGTGGGAGACGATTTTCATCTTACGGTGAAAATAGCCTGACACACTAATCACCGTATGGTGATAATGGTGTGGAAGGCTATATATTCAGTGTACGGTGATAATAGTGTGGGAGACTATATTCACTATAACGGTGGGCAGGCTATATTCACTGTACGGTGTTAATATTGTGGGAGACAATTATCACCGTACGGTAATATCTTGGTGGACGATTTTCGCCGAATGGTGATAATGGTGTGGAAGGCTATATTCAGTGTACAGTGATAATAGTGCGGGAGACTACATATATTCATTATAATGGTGTGGAAAGCTATATTCATCGTACGGTGATAATAGTGTGGGAGACGATTTTCATCTTGCAGGGAAAATCGCCTGACACACTATTTTCACCGTACGGTAATAATGGTGTGGAAGGCTATATTATTCACTGTACGGTGATAATAGTGGGTCTGACTGTTTTCACCGTACGGTCATATCTTGGTGATAATAGTGTGGGAGACTATTTTCACCGTACTGTTATATCTTGGTGGACGATTTTCACCGTACTGTGATAATAGTGTGGGTGACTTTTTTCACCATCCCGTAATATTTTGGTGGACGATTTTCAGCGTACGGTGATAATAGTGTGGGTGACTTTTTTCACCATCCCGTAATAATTTGGTGGACGATTATCAGCGTACGGTGATAATAGTGCGGGAGACTTTTATCGCTGTACGGTAATATTTTGGTGGACGATTTTCAGCGTACGGTGATAATAGTGTGGGAGACTTTTATCGCCGTACGGTAATATTTTGGTGGACGATTTTTACCGTACAGTGATGATAGTGTAGGAGGCTTTTTTCACCGTACGGTAATATCTTGGTGGACGATTTTCACCGTCCGGTGAAAATAGTCCGACACTGATAATAGTGTGGGAGACTAATTCACTATAACGGTGTGGCAGGCTGTATTCACGGTACGGTGATGATAGTGTGGGAGACTTATTTTTACCGTACGGTAATATCTTGGTGGACGTTTTTCACCGTTCTGTGAAAATAGCCTAAAATTTTCACCGTACGGTGATAATGGTATCTTGGTAGTTAACAAACTTCGCAGCGTTTGTCTGTGTTGAACCCATGACCTCAAGAAGTCAGGGGTAGCGGCTCAAGATAGACATAGAGATTGAAGTCATTATTTCTTGAGTTGTGAATAGCTCATACTCATACAGTAGAGCCACGCCCTCCCCAGCCAGGTGTTGTTGTTGTACCAGAAAGGTCGCGGTTTCGAGAACCATCGCCACCACGAAATTGGAAAGCGTCATCGGTAACTGTAACCAATTCTGAATCCGCCTGTATTATGATAGCTTTGGGAGGCCTTCCGAAAGCTCATCATGCCGAATATTCGCTCCTTAGAAAAAATACAACCTAGTACCTTTAACTACCCCTAATAGGAAACAAAATAAAACAAAATCAACCCTAGGACTGGTTTGCACTGCCTTTCAATACCTCACAAATCAAAATGGCGGCCGAGAATCAAAACAATGGTCAAATTAGGAAATTTTTAACTTTCACAAATCTATCAAGGTTTGTTTGATATGATGACAAATTGAATAAATAAACGTCTGACAAAAGGTCCAAAGTGAAAATACAAATTGAAAGAAATGCTATAACGAGGAGCTTTCGGGAGGCCTCCCTTGTTCTCAGCAAACTTTTTTTTTTTTTTTTTAACTGGTCTGCACGCAGGAAGAAATGATGTCGGGTCGAATTCTAATGGTCTGGATGCAGAGGCACATACGTCACAGTTAGTATCCTGGCTTCTAATTGGCTAATACATACGGTGAAAATAGTCTGTCAGGTGAAACATTTTTTTTTTAACCCATTACTGTTTTGGTCACCATGGTCATGGCGTTATTTGTGAAAGTAGCTGGCTAATTTTGGTACCATAATTTTAAAGGTTTTCACGCAAGCTTTTTAATGGTGTATTTCATTCTTAATTCCTGATGATTGTATTTTTTAGAAAGCAAATGCTAAAAGTTTATCAATTTTCAAATCATAAGAATAAGAAATTTTAATATTATGGATCCATATTAATTATGTTTAATACATCATAAGAATTGATACACTCGCACACTTTTTTATTTTAGTCGCCGCCATCAACTATTCTTTTTTAGGACAAAAACCTCATCTTTTTTTCAATTTTCATTTAACCCTGATTTTTTCCATACTTACCATACATGAAAATGATTATATACGAAAATAAAGCTTATTTTCTGACCTTTAATTTAAAGTTTAAAATGATACCCAACACTTGCCATTTATTTTTTATTGAAACACAATTACTGAAAACAATATGTGGGGCGCGTTCACTGCAAAACCTAACTTTCCCGATCGCCACGAGACGATGGTTTTGAGGCAGCAGTGAGATCACAGATTCACTCTGTAAAATTGACTGAGATTTTCACCAGAAAATAGATAACTCTTGAAGCTTTTCTCATAGAGAGAAAAGAAAGGTATCAAATTAAATGTTTTTTCATGCCCCATCTACCTGACTGGGTCAAATTGCAAATTAAGATGTTTTGAGTTTGAAAATTTTATCAAAGTTCAAAGTGCCTAGTGTTGTTATTTTTCTAATTTCAAAACAATTTGATAGTTGGTTGTCATTTAACGGCAGATGCCATTATTAGTTACTGCGCTTCCTACAGTTTCGAGATTGCAAACGATGGGAAACATTGTTTCATCGGGTTATAGTACCAAAAAAAAACTCCCCTACTTAGGTATCCTAAGAACCTAGGGAAGTCCGCACCATGATAATAATAATAATATAGTAGTGCGGCTATGTGGTCTAGTGGTATGACACTCGCTTTCGGATCGGAAGGTCCTGGGTTCGAGCCTCGCTCGGCGCATAGTTGAGTCCTTGGAAAAGACTCTTAACTCACATTCTCTCACCGTACTCAGGTGTAAAAATTGTTAAAAATTATATCGCCTAACAGGCGTCATGTCTCGTCCTACATGTTAAATGTTGCTGTTGACCAGGGACCCTTGTAAAGCGCATTGAGCACGTTAAGTGGATATTGCGCTATATAAATGCTCAATTATTATAATTATTATAGTATTGTAGATACCAAACTACTAATAAATGCAACCTGAACCGTCCAACATGTCCGTAGGCATGGAGAGATTTAGCTTGATTAATAAAAATAAAAAAGGTATAGCCCCTCAAAAATGGACCTGAGAGCAAATTTTTGTAAAAAATTCAAATATCCAATTTTCTGAACTGAAAATTTGGTTTTCTTCATGTCTCATGTAGTCTTTCAGAGCTATTCGGCCCATGGAGCAGGCGTTTATCCCACTTTCTATAGTGTGAAACAGACAGTAGTAATGGATTGCTACCATTTGAGTAGTCCAGTGGTCTGTGGCAAAGTGCTTTCCACCAGATCTAACAGATTGAGCTACCCGATCACTGCTGGGTGGATGGGGGTGGGGATCAATCTCGGTCCCATTGCATGTGAATCAAGTGCTCTACCAGCTAATCTGTCGATTTTGATGGGGAATAAAATAGAATGAAATAACTATATATTACTTTATATAGCGACACAACACATAATGTAATATTAGATATTCTCAGTATGTTGGTAATCATAAAAATAGAGCCTATAAGAAGGGAAGCATGTTTTTTCTGCTAATTTGCAAATGGCATTTACAATAAAAACAAAATACAAGTGACATTCAGTTCTTTTTGTGGATTTTTTTTTCTATTTCTTCTTAACAACATAATTAGTATTAGATATCTCCACAGGTCAGATGGATCTGTAGTGTAGTGAGTAGTGGTGAAGTTGTTTGACCCTGAACTGGAAGGTCTCGGGTTCAAATCACTTGATTCAACGGGTGATTGAATTATCCTTAATTTAAGGAAGGTTTGCAAGTTACTATTATTATATGAATCTGTAAAAATAGTTTTATAATTTTTAGATTGGCCAGTAATTCTGTGCTCGTTGACAAAAATATGGGCTGTACAGAAAAAAATTTGAACCTACACATTGGGCAGGCATGACAATTTGAATGATGGGTTTTGACTTGAATGCGTTTTTTATTTAGTGATTTTGTATTCTGGCACTGTGCTATTTATCTTTGTTTTGGTGGTCTTACTGGATTTTACGAGATGTATTCACGTTTTAACCGTCTGTTATTGGCTAAAGGAGGGTTTTGAACTCGAATGTCCCTTGTTTAGTGTTTTGCTCTTTTTACATTTTATGTAGGCATCCTGCATATATATTGTAGATGTTATAACATTCAGTTTTGTACATTACTATTAATGTTGATTAATCTAAATTTCAGATGGCATTCCAGTATCTGTAGTGGTGTTCGTGTTCAGCCTGGCAGCACCAAAGATGGGCAACTCAAAGGTTAAAGGGTCAGGGCCATGATTCAGCTTTAACTATAAAATCATTTCCTGGACATGATATTTGAGTGAGTAGAAATCCCATTAACATAACCTGACCCAAAAAATGTGACCAATCTCAATGAAGCAGTATTATTTCGGGGTGGTGCTCAGGAAGTTCATATTATAAGATCATTGAAATCTTGCTTTCATTATTAATTTTTAAAATTTTCTATTGCTGTTGCACGAGCTTGAGGTGCATGCACTGGGACTGAGTTCGAAGTTGCAGGTATTAAAGAATATTACTATTACTACACTCCTCTCAATGGTCTCACCTGTTAGCATTTTTTTTTTTACAATAATTGGTTCTCAAAGTTAACAAATCCTCATTTTTATTTATATATTATTGTTACTCTCAGGCAAATGAGCAATGAATAAATGGTCACAACACTAAACTTGGGAAAGTCGATGCAGTCAGGACGAATAATTTCTGAGCGCTGCCTAGCGGGTAACTCTATTATATCGCTCTAATAGAGCGACATCTAATGCCTGCTAAAATAAAATAGTGTATGGATGTATGTTTCATTCCAATGGCAGAGATATTGTTTAATCAATTGTTTGTTGATGTACTAAGATAATAAAGCACAAAGATGCGGGTGGTTGGATGGGAGCATCACCCTTGAATCATATACCTATGATGTTCGCATGGGTGTACGATCCGATAGTGATGTCGTTTCTTCTTCTCTTTACTAGCCTATCCTGCTTCTTTGGTTTGTGATTGTATTTTTGACAGGGGATATTTTTTTTTCTGTAAATCTTCT
>NW_027629559.1:5000-10000 GCF_034508935.2 Berghia stephanieae | reverse complement strand
GTTGGATGGGGGGGGGGGGAGGTTTCTGAATTGCTTCTGTTGTTGGGATGGTGAATACACGGGTCAAACGTCTTGTGGGTTTATTAATTGTTGTGGTCGGTTGATGTTCTTGGGCTATTGCTAAATTGTGGGAGTAGATTGGAACTGGTGATGAAGGTGGTTATGCTTTTAAAAGGAAAACTTTTGATTAATTTGTTAGTAACCTATTCCCTTGCTCCATTAGGAGTCCAAGGGTGGCCACCCACTTTCCCGCTCTCTAGCCGAGCGTCATTCGCTGCTTCAACTACTGTGCACGTGGTCTTTCCCTATGCAGCATTGGTTATTTTATTATTCTATGAATATAGTTAATTTTTCGATAAGGTTAGAATCGTGGGGGGGGGGGGGGGGGGGCAGTTGTGACTGTGGGTGTACAAGGTGTACGTTTTGATATTTATAAATATGTAAATATTCTTCTTTCCGAGTCGGCCCCGACTGATCTCATCTGCATACATGTGGTCCACGGCAGTCTAGACGCCGCAGCGCAATTGTTTCAGCCGCGCTTCAGGCGGGTTGGGCGGGGCTAGACCCCTCCGGCATGCTGCGCGGCACACACATTGCCCCGCGCCGTCCCTGCCGTGGGCCGTTGCGCCGAGTTCGCCGGGGCCGCAGCGGAAAAAAAAAAAAAAAAAAAAACAAAAAAAAAAAAAAAAAAAAAAAAAAGGGGGGATTATATCTTACTAAACACTTGTGTCACGTCCTTTCCTTGGAGGTTTGTTATTGTTATTTTGTTGAGTTTAGTACAAGTGGGAATTTTTAGGTGGGGGGGGGGGGGGATGTTGTTTTGTATGTTAGTATTAGTATCATTAATTATTAGATGGTTTTATCTGCCACATGATCTTTTAGAGCCGAAATAGGGTCTGTGTTCTCTACTCTAGCTATAGTTTTGCAATCAGATAAATAAAAATACAAAAAGGGTGGTACTCTGCATTTTTCCTTGGCGAGATCTTCTGTCGTTTATGTTGGTATTCTTTTCCGTCTCCGTTTGTATCAGGGTGATGGGAAGGGGGCTGTCTGTATTATCTATCTAGATGTGGGGTAGGATTGGATGTACTGTGTGGGGAGGGGGGGGGGGGTGGGGTAGAAACAAAGGAAAAGGTAGAATTAGTTATATACAGAATGGTTCTGATTATATTATTCCGGAGGCCGAAGAGTTAGGAGAAGGATGATCGATTCATCGGGTTGTGTATCATTATCAATGCTGGGGAGAGAGAGGGGGGGGGGGGGGTAAGAATAGACATGGACGCACCTCGTTGTTTGTAACTAGGTTGTTTGGCAGTGAAGTTGGTGAAAAAGTTATGGCTATATCAGTGTGGTAGAGGGGGCGAAAGGGGAAGTTAATATAGAAAAGGATAATACTACAGCAAAAGTAAGGGAAGGAGGAATAACTAAATACTAGGGGAAGGAATATATAATAGTAAGTGATCAGTCTGGTAAATGATCGATAATAGAGGTGTAAATAATATATGTATAAATAAAGTTTGTAAAGCTAGCTAGGGGGGGGGGGGGGCGGAGGGAGGGGTAGGGTCAGGTTGTGGGTGTGGTGCAGAGAGTTGAAATGTCTCGGTGGAAGGTCATCTATCTGAATTGTGCTATTAGGTCGGTATATTTGTTCCATCTTGTTTCTCTCTCTTTATCTAAATCGTTTTTGTATTTCTTTTGTATTATGTTAAGAAATATTAATGACATGTCGGTATTAGTGGTGTTTTGTCTGTGTACTTGACCCATCCATGCAGTCCAAATCGCTTGTCTAGCTGCTGCTAGGATGTGTATGTTTATTTCATGTGTTGTATTGTCAGTTTTGGGGATGATATTATGTCTAAATGCTATTTCTGTATGTATGGGTTGTCGTATTGTTTTTTGTATTGTGTTTATTGTGGCTCTAATCGGTGTTTTTGTTTTAATGCAGTTTGTAAAATGTGTACATTTTGTGTTGGACAAAGCGCTCGGCATAAGGCGCATCTGGGCGTGTTGTTTGTTGGTAAGGCGTTGAACATCAGTCTGTATGTTATATGCTTACTGTATCTAGAAGTATCATGTTTATGTAAGTTTTCTGAGGCCACTCTCATGTTATCTAATGTTAGTCCTGATGCGTGCATTAGGTCTTGTTCTCTGCGTTTGTTTGGTGTGTTTATTGTTCTGTATATCTGTTTACTGTCTAATTGTTTATTTATTGTGTCTGGGTATTTGTTTACTAGTCCTACGCATTCTTTGTAAAAAGGAGGGAGTGTCTTACCTCCGAAATGGGGGAGTGTGTGGTCGATCTTTTTAAATTGTGTTAGTCGTGTCCCTAAGTAGTATGACCCGAATTTATTTCCTGTCGATTCTTGTATTATTTTGTCTATATATCTGATCCTAGTTGTGTCTAAGGTTCTTTTAATACATTTTAGTCCTGTGCCGCCTGATTCTGTGGGAAGTGTGAGTATTTCGTGTGGGATGGGTTTTGCGTCTTGTAGTATAAATGTGTCTATGCGTCTTTCTAATTTCTTTATTGTGGTGAACGGAGGTTTGAAGATTTTGATGTAGTATAAGATTTTTGGAATAATGTAGGTGTTCACTATCCTGGTTCTATCGAATATATTGGCTTTGATGTATGTGTATGATTGTAGTTTCTTGTCTATATTGTGTACAATTCCACTCCAGATGTGTTTCGGTGTTGTGTGTCTTTGACAGTACGTTATTCCGAGGATTTTAATTTGGTTAACCCATTGCATGTCGGGTATCTGGGCTTTTTCGGTTTCTAAGGGTTCGGGACCGAGATTCATGATTTTGGTCTTTTTAATATTTAGTTTGGCACCACTAGCGAGGCCGAAATTTTTGAAAGTTTCTAAAATTTTGTGTATGCTAGGTATATCACTCGGAATTAGGGTTGCATCATCGGCATACGCGATGAGTTTTTTGTTGGCTTTTCCGGGAATTCTGGTGCCTTTAATTTTCGGGTTTCTCCTAATTTTTTCCAAAACGGTTTCGAGACATAAGATGTATAGTTGGGCCGAGAGAGGGCAACCCTGTCGTACTGACCGACCGATTTTGAAGGGATCAGATACTTTTTGATTGACTATTACACAGCTGGAGGGGTTGTTGTATAGTATTTTTATCCATCTTCTGTAATAAGGGCCTATGTTGTTGTGTTCTAATATTTTGTGTAAGAAACTGTGTTCTAATCTATCGAAAGCTTTCTCTTGATCGATGGACAAAATGTATGCGTGTGTGTGTGTCTGTTTTACGTATCCTATAAGGTCTCTGATGAAGTTTGTGTGTTGTTCTATTGTTCTGTTTTTTATGCTACATGTTTGTTCTTTGTCTATCAGTTGGGGTAGGTGAATTTTGATTTTGTTGCTTAAAGTTTTCGCTATAATTTTGTAGTCGGTGTTTAGGAGGGATATGGGTCTGTATTGTTTGACGTCTGTTGTGTTGCTTTCTTTGGGTATGAGGGTTATGTATGATATCTTTTGGCTGTTCGTTAATTGTCCTTCTTTGTGTATTTCTTTAGTCAGTTCTAGGAGGGGTTTTTTAAGGAGAGGGAAGAAACTTTTGTAGAATTCTACTGTTAGTCCATCGGGGCCTGGGGATTTGTTTGTGTTCATGTTCTCTAGGCTGTGTTGTAGGTCTTCTATTGTGATCTCTGTATCTAATTGTTCTTTCTGTTCGTCTGTCAACTTCTTTGTATAATCGGTGTAGTGGTCTTGTATATCTGTTGATATTTCGCCACTTGTGTATAGTTGTTTGTAAAAATTGTAGAAGGTCTCAAGGATTTCTGTCTCGTTTTTTGTTATTTGCCCATCTGTTGTTCTGATTTTGTCTATATGTCGTCTATTGTGTAGTTCGTTTTCTATTCGTGCTATTGTGTCGTTTAAATCAGTGTAGTCGTTGCGTGTTTTGTATGTGCTTCTTACTTTGTGGCCTCTGAATTTTCTTTGTTCAATTTCTTTCAGTTTTTCTATTGCTTTATTAACATGTGGTTGTGTTTGTATTTCTGTTTTGTTGTCACGCGCCCTGTCTATGTTGATGATTGTTTTGTACTTTGTTTCCTTTCTGTTGGTTTTGTCTTGTACTTTTCTCCCTATCATTTGTGTTAGCGTTTGTATGGTCTGTTTGAGGGTGTCCCACCATTCTCGGATGTTGTCATTTGGTATGTTGTCCGTATAGTCTAATATGATGTCGGTCATGTATTGTATGTAATAATGGTCCTGCAGGAGACTGTTGTTGAATTTCCAGTAGGCACTTTTTTGTTTGGGTCTTGTAATTTGGGTGCCGTACTGGGCGTAGACAGCTTTGTGGTCAGTGTAGTCTAGTGTGTTCTCTAGGTGTTTAATTTCTGTTATTGGGGTTGTTTTGGATATGTATATTTTGTCGAGTCTGGATCCTGTGTTTGCGAATGATTTAAAGGTGGTTTCTTTCCCGAGTGGGAATGTTTCTCTGTATGTATCTGTTAGATTGTGTTTTTCTAAAATTCGTTGTAGTATTTGTTTGTCTATGACTGTTTGTTGTGTTCTATGGTGAGTTGTGTCGCGGGGGTGTAGTGTGTTATTGAAATCCCCTGCTAGGATGATGGGTGTTGATGGGTTTATTTCCATTCTTTTCTCTAAGTCTAAAAACGTTGTCTTTTTTTCGTCTGTTCTTGAGGCAGGTCCGTAGATGTTGTAAATTTGGAATTTGTAGCCGTCTTGAGTCACGTCTATTTTCCCTATTCGTCCTGTGTTGTCATGGTCGTGTTGGGTAACAGTCCAATTGTCGGAGATTTTTATTATGGCTACTCCTCTACAGTTTCTTTTTTTCTTGTCGATTGTCCAAAATATATTTTTAACTTCTGGTTTGAGTTCGAGAAGTGTTCGTTCTTGTGTGAATTTGTCGTGTATGTTCGTTTCTTGTAACAGTAAGAAGTCTGGTCTTTGTTTCCTTATTAGATTTTTAATGTCTTGTATTTTCTGTCTCATGCCTCTGATGTTGAGTGTTATGATTGT
>NW_027629559.1:0-2500 GCF_034508935.2 Berghia stephanieae | reverse complement strand
GAATAAGTCTAAACTAAAGAGTTATGCTACAAAATCAATCATAGTGAATTGCAGAGTTAAAGAGTAAATGTTTAGCTCGTAATTAGTAATCAAAGGCTGTATGAAATATTTAAGTAGCAATTATTAAGTATACAGAAGAACAAAGTAGATTTAGATGACTCAAGGTAGGTGGCTAGAAAGCTATGATTTGCCAGAATAAGTGATATAAATTTGTAAATGATCATAGTTGTTAAAATGAAGTTATAACGATGTGAAGAGATGAAAGAAAGCACACAAAAATATAGTATCAGGCAGAAGTCACACCAGCGAAGATAAAAATAGTACTACATCGAGAGACTACCTGTGTAAGGGCTTAACACACAACACACAGTGTACTATTGGTCATAGTAACACACACGAGTAAAGGAATGTTGATATCAACCACAGAGGCACACAGTCTTGCATACATTTAAATAGTGATGGTAGCGACAAGTAGTAAAGAGCAATAGAGTACAAAATCAAATAACATTAGATAGAATGGTCATTCTATTACATATCCCCAACTCGAACCGTTCTATGTCCTCATAGAACAAATTATTTAATTATCAATGGTCAACTAGGCAGAGAGGATTCAATGTACGAATTCAACTTGAAAGAAATGCAATCAATGTAAATTTACGTCGCTTCAGCAAAGCGGTATAAGTATAAGATGAGAAAAGCGTTTAAAACTTGAAATACGAACGTCTCAAATATGAGGAGGCTCATGTCGAATATAGACATGGAAATATTAAGTGGACATCGCCTGTTAGCGGTAAAGGTAGAAAGAACTACACTGTTATAATTATAAGCAATAGTTTAAACATTCCATAATTACATTGCATGTTTCATTATGAATCATGAGCATATTATTGCAAAATTAATGGGAACTAACGAGACATTGAATCAATATACATGAGAATCCTACAAAACATGGATTATCTCACCAACGTGGTGGTCAAACTCAGACAGATCCTTGCATTTGGCAGACGTCGTCTGGACATATGTGTGCAGGCGGGATTCTGTGACGTGGTTTCACTTTCACAGACGCGACTTTTAGGAACACGGCCACCACTTGACGACGATGCCTTTGGATAGTTGCATGGCAGTAATAGGGACGAGGCTCCATCTGGTTGGTTAACTCACGTTGGTAAGATCCACGGGTCATCTCGGACACAGACACACAGGTCATCACGGGCACAGGCGCACGGTCATCACGGGCACAGGCACACGGGCAGAGACACACAGGTCATCACGGGCAGAGACACACAGGTCATCACGGGCAGAGACACACAGTCATCACCGGTACAGGCACACGGTCATCACGGGCACAGACACACAGGTCATCACGGGCAAAGGCACACGGCTCATCACATCACGGGTACAGGCACACGGTCATCACGGGCACAGACACACAGGTCATCACGGGCAAAGGCACACGGTCATCACGGGCAAAGGCACACGGTCATCACATCACGGGCACAGGCACACGGTCATCTCGGGCACAGACAATGGGTCATCACGGGCACAGGCACACTGTCATCTCGGGCACAGACACATGGGTCATCTCGGGCACTGAGACACGGGTCATCACGGGCACAGGTACACGGGGCATCTCGGGCTCAGGAACATGGGTCCTCTCGGGTTTGCAGTCACTGGTCATCTCGGGTTGGACAGGATACTCGACGTGTATGGTAGCCGGTAGCGGCAGTCTTGTTATAAATTCGGCTGTAAAGGGGCCGAGTGGCAAGTTGACGTCGATTGTCGTCTGTCGCAATAAAACATCGAGGTTGGTGTACAGGGACTGGCAGCGAGAGTGTAGATTCGTTCCAATTCCAAGTGGATGTCTGACTGATGAATAAATAAGCAGGTCTCCAAAAGGCTGTGGCTTCTGAAATTGAGACCTGCTCGCAGCGCTAAATTTGTAATACAGTCAGACAACGGGTAGCTGATGCCGGCGAGTGTGATAGAGACAACGGGTAGTTGATGCCGGCGAGTGTGATACTGATGGAGACAACCGGGTAGTTGATGCCGGCGAGTGGTAGTAGTGGTATTAGTATTGGCAGAGTGTAGAGGCCGTGGGAGTGGATGGATTCGGTCCCGGGGTCGACTTATTAGTTCCAGACTGTAACTGCGGCGGTGGTGCTCAAGTGAGGAAGACATACAATGTAATTTTGGAATGTTAAAACTATTGCTTATAAATATAACAGTGTAGTTCTTTTACCTTTACGCTAACAAGCGACGTCCATTAATATTTCCATGTCTATCTATATTCGACATGAGCCTCCTCATTTTTGAGACGTTCGTATTTCAAGTTTTAACGCTTTTCTCATCTTATACTTATACCGCTTTGCTGAAGCGACGTAAATTTACATTGATTGCATTTCTTTCAAGTTGAATTCGTACATTGAATCCTCTCTGCCTAGTTGACCATTGATAATTAAATAATTTGTTCTATGAGGACATAGAACGGTTCGAGTTGGGG
>NW_027629558.1:0-12500 GCF_034508935.2 Berghia stephanieae | reverse complement strand
CAATACCAATGTCAACACTCATGCCATCATCAATACCAATATCACCACAGTTGCCATCATCAATACCAATATCAACACTGTTGCCATCATCAATACCAATGTCAACACTCATGCCATCATCAATACCAATATCACCACAGTTGCCATCATCAATACCAATAGCAGCACAGTTGCCATCATCAATACCAATATCATCACAGAATTGCCAGACAAGTAGGACATGTGAATTCAAAAGGAACCTTAAATAGATGTCTTATGTTTGACAATATCAAAATTTGGTAAGCAAAGAGCCATAGAAATAGATAGAAAGAGATAGACACACACACACACACAGAAAAAGAGAGAAAGAGAGAGAGAGAGAGAGAGAGAGAGAGAGAGAGAGAGAGACAAAGAGAGAGAGAGAGACAAAGAGAGAGAGAGAGAAGGGAGAGAGAGCAAAAGATAGAAAGAGAGTGGATGGCTTAACTCCCGTAAGTAAACACGCCTGAGGGATATGGGACTAGCAGGGATGAAGATGTTAATCTATTTCAAAAGAGTAAGAATCGCAATGATTTTAAAACAATTGAACTTGTAATTAAATAATATTTGTGTGGCAATGTTGTTTTTGTTATGATACTCGTTATCAGATCTGAAAGATCTGGATTCGAGCCCTGTTCAGCAACAAAAGTTGAGTCCTTGGGAAATAATATTGACTCACATTCTCTCACCAAACATAAGTGTAAAATGAGTACCTGGCCATTAACAGCGTCGTCTGTCTGTGGAAATATTGTAATATCCCCAAACGTAATTTTCTTTTGTTTCTTTCTCTCATCCATGTGTGACTAACAGGCTGTAAGTATCAATCAATTATAGTTTTTCATTTATCTTACGCTCAATGGCATCGACCCTATTGTCTATAATTATCCAGAATTCAAAACCCAATTGCAATAGCCATAATGATATATTTTTTTTCATTAGATATCTATTATATTTAATCCATCAAAACCAATAACACTGTTGCTATCAACAATACCAATAGCATTATACCATTGTTTGAGAGAGAGAGAGAGTGAGTGAGAGTGAGAGGAGAGAGGAGAGGAGAGAGAGAGAGAGAGAAGAGAGAGAGAGAGAGAGAGAGAGAGAGAGAGAGATAGAGAAGGGAGAGGATGAGAGAGATAGAGAAAGGGAGAGGAGAGGAGAGGAGAGGAGAGAGAGATATATAAATAGAGAGGAGAGAGAGAGAGAGGAGAGAGAGAGAGAGAGAGGAGGAGAGAGAGAGAGAGAAGAGAGAGAAAGTGGATGGCTCAACTTCCATACGAATATAGGAGTAGATGGGATGAACATGTTGATCTATTTTAATAGAACGAGAATCATGACTGTTTTACAAACAATACACATGTAATTTAATACGACTTGTGCCGTTATTTGGTCGTTTGGTATGACACTCATTTTAGGGTCGGAGGATTCTGGGTTCAGCCAATAGCTGAGTCCCCGGGAAATAATGTTTACTCACATTCTCTCACCGACCTCAGGTGTAAAATGAGTTCCGACCGTTAAAAGCTTCGTCTGTGTTTAAACGTGTTAAACTAGTAAAGAAAAGTGTAAAGATCTGGAACGGAAGTGTGTGTGAAGATTTGCGTGGTTGTTTGGAATCCACTGACTGGAATGTTTTTATCGAATCATGTGATAGTGTGGATGAGCTAAATGACTGTGTGAGTGAGTATTTAAAATTCTATGAACAGCTAGTGTGTTGTAAAAAGAAATAAGATATTATCCTAACAACAAGCCTTGGATAACAAAAGATCTAAAGCTTTTATTGAACCAAAAGACAACTCTCTTTACTAGTGGTAACAAAAAAGATCTGAAAACAAAACAAAAAGAGATAAAGAGAGTAATATCTATTTTTAGAAACAAGTTCAAAAATAAAATTGAAAAATACTTTTCTTCTGGGGATATAAAGGAGACGTGGCGGGGCTTCAAACTGCTGTGAACTATAATCCAAAGCCCACGATTATATCAGAAGATATCGTAATTGAAACTCTAAATAAATTTTATTCACGTTTCGACACAGCAAACATATTTGATATTGAAATTTTTAAAAAAATTAAATTTGACAGGGCTTTGGAAGATGAAATGACTATTGAAACTAACGAGAGGAACATTACTGGGCCGGATGGATTGAAAGGAAAATTATTAAAAGAATGTGCAAATCAGCTTTCCCCCATTTATACACATATTTTTAACTGGTCCCACCAATGCGTTTCGATCCCTGAAATTTGAAAAACTTCAAAGATTATTCCTATTCCAAAAAAAGAAAAACTTGAATGTATGAACGATCTCAGACCTGTTGCACTGACTTCAATAGTCATGAAATCTTTAGAAATACTAGTTCTTGTTAAAATTAGGAACCATTTTATGCCATTGAGTGATAGTCATCAATTTGCTTACAAACCAGGACCCAATATCAATAGCCATCCTGTTATATTTATTCTTATCTATATCAACCATTTCGTTTCCATCAAAAACAATAACACTGTTAAAATTAACGATAACAATAGCAACATGGTTAGAACCATGATACTAATAATATCAACACTGTTGCAGTCAATACCTATATTAACAGAGTTGGTACCATCAATTCCATTATCAACACAGTTGCCATCATCAATAGCAATATCATCACAGTTGCCATCATCAATAGCAATATCAGCACAGTTGCCATCATCTATACCAATATTAACACAGTTGACATCAATACTAATATTAACACAGATGACATCATCAATTCCAGTATCAACACGGTTGGAATCATTAAATAGCAATATTAACACAGTTGCCATCATCAATACCAAATCAACACAGTTGCAATCAATACTAATATCAACACAGTTGACATCATCACTACCATTATCAACACAGTTGGCATCATAAATACCAATATCAATACTGTTGCCATCATAAATACCAATACCAACACTGTTGTCAGACAAGTAAGACCTGTCAATTTAAAAGGAACCTTAAATAGATGTTTAATGTTACACAATGTCAAAATGTTGTAAGCAGAGAGACGAAGAGATAGATAGCAGAGAAACACACACACACACACAAACACACACACACACACACACACATATATATATATATATATATATATATATATATATATATATGTATATATATATATATATATATATATATATATATATATATATATACAGAGAGAGAGAGAGAGAGAGAGAGAGAGAGAGAGAGAGAGAGAGAGAGAGAGAGAGAGAGAGAGAGATAGTAACTTTCGTAAGTGAACAGACCTATGAAATATAGGAGTACATGATTAAGCCTCCTGCCACTATGTGGACTTTTGGTATATCACTCGCTTTCGGATCGGAGGGTTCTTGGTTCGAATCTTGTTCAGCAAGTCGTACCTGGCCCTTAACAGCGTCGTCTCTGTGTGGAAATATTGTAATATCCCCAAACGTAATTTTCTTTTGTTTCTTTCTCTCATCCTTGTGTGATTAACAGGCTGTAAGTATTAATCAAATATCGTCTTTCATTTATCTTACGCTCAATGGCATCGACCCTATTGTCTATAATTATCCCAGAATTCAACACCCACTATCAATGGGCATAATGATATTTTTTTTTCATTAGATTTCTATTAGATTTAATCCATCAAAACCAATAACACTGTTGCAATCAACAATACCAATAGCATTATACCATCGTTTGAGAGAGAGAGAGAGAGAGAGAGAGAGAGAGAGAGAGAGAGAGAGAGAGAGAGAGAGAGAGAGAGAGAGTGAGAGAGAGATATAGAAAGGGAGATCGAGTGAGAGAGAGAGAGAGATGAGAAGAGAGAGAGAGAGAGAGAGAGATATCGAAAGGGAGATTGAGTGAGAGAGATAGAGAGAGAGAGAGAGAGAGTTAGTGGATGGCTCAACTTCCGTACGAATATAGGAGTAGATGGGATGAACATGTTGATATATTTTAATAGAACGAGAATCATAACTGTTTTACAAAAATTAAACATGTAATTTAATACGATTTCTTTCGTTATGTGGTCGTTAGGTATTACACTCATTTTTGAGTCGGAAGATTCTAGGTTCAGCCAATAGTTGAGTCCCCGGGAAATAATATTTACTAACATTCTCTGGCCGAACACAGATGTGAAATGAGTTCCTGGCCGTTAACAGCGTCGTCTGTGTCCGAAAATATTGTAATATCCACTAACTGGCGTCATGTCTGTTATTACTTATGAGGCTGATGACTGGGGACACTTTCTAAAGTGCCGTGTGCACGTGTACTGTATATTGGGAAATACAAAATATCAAGTTGTTTTTTTTTTATTCATATAATTGACTACAAAAATTAATAATAAATCTATATGTACTGAGAGCAGTAAAATTTTAATGTTAATTTCTCTCATCCATGTGTGACTAACAGACTGTAATTATCCAAATACAGTCTTTCATTTATTTTACTCTCAATGGCACCGACACCATTAACTATAACTATCCCAGAATTCAAAACCCAATATCAATAACCATCCTGTTATAATTATTCTTATCTATATCAATCATTTTGTTTCCATCAAAACCAATAACACTGTTGCAATCAACGATACCAATACCAACACGGTTACCACCATCAATAATGTCAATATCAGTATTCTTGCCATCATCAATAGCAAAATCAACTCAGTTGCCATCATCAATACCAATATCATCACTTTTGCCAGAAAAATAGGACCTGTAAAATAAAACAGGAACTTTATATAGATGTCTCATAGTTCAAAATATCAAAATGTGGTAAGCAAAGAGCCATAGAGATAGATAGAAAGAGATAGACACAACCACACACACGAAGACAGACACAGAGACAGAGAGAGAGAGAGAGAGAGAGAGAGAGACAAAGAGAGAGAGAGAGAGAGAGAGAGAGTGGATGGCTTAACTCCCGTAAGTAAACACACCTGAGGAATATGATAAGGGACTAGCAGGGATGAAGATGTTAATCTATTTGAAAAGAGTAAGAATCGCAATGATTTTAAAACAATTAAACTTGTAATTTAATATGATTGTGTGGCAATGTTGTTTTTGTTATGAAACTCAGTTTCGGATCGGAATGTCCTGGATTCGAGTCCTTTTTTGCAAAAAAAATGTTGAGTCCTTGTGAAATAATATTTACTCACATTCTGTCACCAAACTAATGTGTAAAATGAGTACCTGGCCGTTAACAGCGTCGTCTGTGTGTGTGAAAATATTGTAATATCCCCAAAAGTAATTTTCTTTTGTATCTTTCCCTCATCCTTGTGTGATTAACAGCCTGTAAGTATTAATCAAATATCGTCTTTCATTTATCTTACGCTCAATGGCATCGACCCTATTGTCTATAATTATCCCAGAATTCAACACCCACTATCAATGGGCATAATGATATTTTTTTTTCATTAGATATCTATTAGGTTTAATCCATCAAAACCAAAAACACTGTTGAAATCAACAATACCAATAGCATTATACCATTGTTTGAGAGAGAGAGAGGAGAGAGAGAGAGAGAGGAGAGAGAGAGAGAGAGAGAGAGAGAGAGGAGAGAGAGAGAGATATCGAAAGGGAGATCGAGTGAGAGAGAGAGAGAGAGAGAGAGAGAGAGAGAGCAAGTGGATGGCTCTACTTCCGTACGAATATAGGAGTAGATGGGATGAACATGTTGATATATTTTAATAGAACGAGAATCATAACTGTTTTACAAAAATTAAACATGTAATTTAATACGATTTGTTTCTTTATGTGGTCGTTTGGTATTACACTCATTTTCGAGTCGGAAGATTCTGGGTTCAGCCAATAGTTGAGTCCCGGGAAATAATATTTACTAATATTTTCTCGCCGAACACAGATGTGAAATGAGTTCCTGGCCGTTAACAGCGTCGTCTGTGTCCGAAAATATTGTAATATCCACTAACTGGCGTCATTTCTGGTATTACTTATGAGGCTTATGGCTGGGGACACTTTCTAAAGTGCCGTGTGCACGTGTACTGTATATTGGGAAATACAAAATATCAAGTTTTTTTTTTTTTCATACAATTGAGTACAAAAATTAATGATAAATCTATATGTACTGACAGTAGTAAAATTTGAATGTTAATTTCTCCCACCATGTTTGACTAACAGACTGTAATTATCCAAATACAGTCTTTCATTTATTTTACTCTCAATGGCACCGACACCATTAGCTATAATTATCCCAGAATTCAAAACCCAATATCAATAGACATCCTGTTATATTTATTCTGATCTATATCGATCATTTCGTTTCCATCAAAACTAATAACACTGTTGCAATCAACGATACCAATACCAACACGGTTACCACCATCAATAATGTCAATATCAGTATTCTTGCCATCATCAATAGCAAAACCAACTCAGTTGCCATCATCAATACCAATATCATCACTTTTGCCAGAAAAATAGGACTTGTAAAATAAAAAAAGGAACTTTATATAGATGTCTCATAGTTCACAATATCAAAATGTGGTAAGCAAAGAGCCATAGAGATAGATAGACAGGGATAGACAAAAACACCACACGCACACACAGACACACACACAAGAGTGAGAGAGAGAGAGAGAGAGAGAGAGAGAGAGAGAGAGAGAGAGAGAGAGAGAGAGAAAGAGAGAGAGAGAGTGGATGGCTTAACTCCCGTAAGTAAACACACCTGAGGAATATGATAAGGGACTAGCAGGGATGAAGATGTTAATCTATTTGAAAAGAGTAAGAATTGAAATGAACTTGTAATTTAGTATGATTGTGTGGCAATGTTGTTTTTGTTATGACACTCAGTTTCGGATCGGAATGTCCTGGATTCGAGTCCTTTTTTGCAAAAAAAAAGTTGAGTCCTTGTTAAATAATATTTACTCACATTCTGTCACCAAACTAATGTGTAAAATGAGTACCTGGTCATTAACAGCGTTGTCTGTGTGTGTGAAAATATTGTAATACCCCCAAACGTAATTTTCTTTTGTTTTTTTCTCTCATCCTTGTGTGATTAACAGCCTGTAAGTATTAATCAAATATCGTCTTTCATTTATCTTACGCTCAATGGCATCGACCCTATTGTCTATAATTATCCCAGAATTCAAAACCAAATTGCAATAACCATAATGATATATTTTTTTCATTAGATATCTATCAGATTTAATCCATCAAAACCAATAACACTGTTGCAATCAACAATACCAATAGCATTATATCATTGTTTGAGAGAGAGAGAGAGAGAGGAGAGAGAGAGAGAGAGAGAGAGAGAGAGAGAGAGAGAGAGAGAGGAGAGAGAGAGAGGAGAGATAGACCACTATACAAAAGATCAAGTTGTTGTGTTTTTTTTAAATCGATTCAAAAAATAATAATATAACTAGATTTAGTGAAAAGGGTAATTTTGTTGTTGTTGGTTTCTTTCTCCTATCCATGTGTGCCTAACAGATGGTAAGTATCATTCACTTATAGTCCTCCATTTATTGTTAGCGTAATGGCACCGAAATTATTATCCATAGTTATCCCATTGTTATCCCAGAATCAATAACCCAATATCAATATTATTACATTTATTCTTATCTATATCAATTATTTTGTTTCCATCAAATGAATGTCAATGATTCAATGGACAATGTCAATACCAACAGGGTTACCACATTCAATACTAATATCAACACTGTTGTAATCAATACTAATAGTTGCCATCATAAATACCAATAACAACACAGTTGGCATCATAAATATCAATATTAACACTGTTGCCATCATAAATACCAATATCAACACTTTTTCCATCATCAATTGCAAAATCAACACAGTTGGCATCATCAATACCAATATCATCACAGTTGCCATACAAGTAAGACCTGTAAATTAAAAAGGAACCTTAAATAGATGTCACATGGTTCACAATGTAAAATGTGGTAAGCAAAGAGCCATGGAGATAGATTGACAGACACACACACACACACAGACACACACACACACACACACACACACACACACACATATATATATATATATACTCATATGCGGTGGTTTTTCGCGACTTTGTTGGCACACAGGGATATGACAACCACCACTTCCAGACATTCTGGGTGGACGATAATTAGATAGCCGTGACCAGTGGTCATCAATTATGCCATATATGGTCTGATAATTACATTATACATTCAAATTAAAGAAGTTGTTGAAAACCTGTTTAGAATCGTGTGTTGTGATATACCATGAACAGGGGTGTGAGTTGACATATGCCATGTACATGACAGTAGGTTGTCATATAACATGTATATGAAAATACGTTGTTATATAACACTATTCCATCATTCACTCAGCGCATCATTCACTTTTGGGAGTGGCAGGTGGTCAGCTGACTGGCATGAGAAATCAGAAAATCGGTATGTGGGTAGTTCTCTCTATTGTCTTTCAGTGAAAGTGCTGCTGACATAGCGAATTTTGATTAGGTGGTTGAGTAATCGGGGTTCGAAATTTGCGTAGTTTTCACACTATTTTCGAGAGCCGTGGATGATTGGTCCACTCAACCAAAATAAATTGGAAAAAAATCAGACACATAAACCCATCCTTTATACCTCTTGTCTGTGAATTTCAAGTTTCTAAGTTGATTTCAGGCAAGATAATTGTTCAAATGGGTGCTTCATTTAATGAACTCCTGAGTTACAACATGCACAAACTACAGATCTGAAAATCTGACTTGCACACACCACTCTCCTCCACATAATATTAATGATCCCATTCGTCCAGCCCAGAACAATAGCAAATATATCAATAATCCAACCAGCAAAATTCCATAATCTTTAAATTTGATGTTCTAAAATCAGTAAATTAGCCTTTACTGTTTTAAGCACATCAATTAAAAAAAATAAAAAATTAACGTGATTTATCAAACGTTGTGTGTTTGGTTACAAATCACATTGTCTGTGAAAAGCTTAAACAAGTACATGTACAAACACAGAAAGTTACTCATAGAGAGGATTGACAAATCCCTCACCATAGGTCGGTTAAAAGGGACAGAGGCCAAATGCTTAGCACCTTCAAATCCTAATCGGAAGGTCTCGGGTTCATTGCCACAAGGTCCAGTTTTTGAGCAAGGATGATAAAAAGCAAATGTATAACAGCATGTTGGAAAAGTAAGATGTGATATTGTAGCTCCCGGTCCAAATTTTTAATGAATAAGAATCGTCTGCTTCATTTTAAAGGTACTGATGACTTAACTGACTCAACCCTAACTCCGACTATATCTGTAGTTAACCCGGGTTACTTTTACCCCATGCCTATTTAATACATATTTATGAGACAAATTATAGGTGTATTATCAAAGCTAACGTTTTTCGTTTTTGCATGTTATTGATAGTTGAATAAATTTATCTAAGTACATGCTCATTTTTAATACATTTTTAAAATCAAATTTGAAAAGTAACAACAATCTCTAAGGTTGAGTGAGTTAAGATCCAGCTTTATGGGCCACACAGATTTTAAGGAGCTCTCTTTTCCTCTAAGCTTATAGTGCTCGAATGCACATCCCTTAACTTCAAGAAAAGCCAACAACTATTCATTAGCAGAGAATCAACAAGGCTCTATCTCCATGCTTTTCATTATGTTAATTGGTGGACTCAGTACTGGTTGAAACTCACTTTTAAATTAAATTACAGAAGATTCTATGCATTAATATATATTTCTTTTTCATGTTTGATAATACTCGAAACTTCTGGAGAGAGACGTTTTAATTACCTACCAAGCTTAATCACAAGGGTAAATGGAGATAGTAGTATAAGGAAGTAAGCAGAGCATTGTGTAATGTTCACAAATAATTTTATTTTCTTTTAAATATTGAAGAAATAAAATAAAAATAAAAACAATACAAGATAAAATATTGCTTTAGCAAAAATGAAATGAAACCAAAAACAAAAGCACATAAAACACCATCAAACATAATTAAGGCTTATCAACTTCCAGAAATTTAAAATAGGAAGAATGCCCCAGAGTCGACCGAAGATAAAATGTTTTATTTTTGTTTTCAAGGGTTTTACGGCGCTTGCAACACATTAAGGTCATTCCAGCGCCAGTAAAAAGGAAGAAAATGGGATAGTAAAAGGTTCAAAAATGACAATTAAAGCACCCAAGAAAAGTTAAGACAAAGCGGAATTGATTCAAATAGGGAACAGATGCAGATTCCAAGAGCACACTATCAAAGTACTTAGTTTGAGATCACCTCAAAGTCTTATCCGGTCACAAGCACAGGTCCCCACTAAAGGGAATACACTCAAATGACTACAAGTCATATATAAGATCTAAACACAACTTAAAACATTACATAACAGAGAGATGATTTACAAGGAAAAAAATATCATCTCCCAAAACTAACTATACATTTGACTGTTTCCCTCTCACCAAGGGTATCCGGTCAGGGCCAGGACAAAACCAAGTAATCTCATTCCAAGACAAAGACAGAAAGCTAGTTGGAAAATAGAAATAGGGGGATAGAAGACAGTAAGTACCTCCCTGCCCACTATGGAAGGTCAGGAACCCCACCCAGGTAGATAAAATACCTGAGCGTAACCCATACCAACACTATACATTCATATAAAAATACATTCATATTTAACCAAAGACTGATCCTTGTCAATGATATTAAGATTACAATATTTAACTGAAAAACGACCAATTACAATTTATATATCAGTAAGTAGCAGCTAAGAGACAACCCATACATCACTTTGAGTAAAATCAAAGCCTCCATGTAACTGAATGGTGAGATAACAATGCCCAGAATAAGAACTAGAACAAATAAAAAAATATGAATATTAACGTCGATAATATGTGTGTGAATAGAGATTAAATAAAAACGTGCATCTTTTATGACTAAGAACTGCCCAATGAAAAGACCAAAAGATATGAATTTCACCAAGTCCTTATAACCTAATGTCCCAATAATAAACACATGCATAATTCTCTGCAAATACCCAAACACAAATTTGATCAGCTGTACCAAATCCTCTGAGTTAAAAAAAACCACACAGTTGATATTGATATCAGCTGCCAGGCTAACAATTAAAATTAACACCACAAAAAACATACACATGTACATTTACATAGCTCACAAACTAATTAAACCAAATTACATGACCCACCACAAAATTCGAGATATTTTTCACAAAGTATGGATTTCAGAATTGGCCATTATTGTGCAATACTGCTGCTTTGATTTAATCTTTGCAACTGATTTTGAGGCAAAAGGAAAATTCCTTTTTCTTATTTGAGAGCTTGATGGATATATCTTCAGGGCAAAGTGCTCACTTCGTTTTGCATTTAGTTTGTTGGTGCTGATTTTAAACCGATACCTGAATCATCAGCTGCTTAAAGCTTTTGTAACTAAAATACAAGATATAGTATAAAAGGAGCAAGAATATTAAGATAATATAATAATACAAACATATTGGTGGATGAGACTTAAAAATTATTTTTTGTCTAATCTGTCCCAGTTGAAACTATAATTTGACAACAAAAAGAGTAAAATATACAGATTTATCCTTTTCTTCTTCAGTAATTCCATCCTTAAGAGGACATTTCTTTGCACGCCTCTACATTTCTACCTTGTAATAAAAGCCATAACAGTGGGGGCATGGAAAGAATTTGTCAGCTCTTCTTTTTTTTACTTGGCCTTTTTACAACCACAAGATTGGTTCCACCAGCATTTAAAATTTTAATATTATGTTTAAAGTTTCCTGCACACCTGAGTTTCGTTAGTGTCAATTGATATTTTCTCATTTCACCTAATTCCTTACAAGACAATATAGCAGCAACCTCCTTCTCTTGAAAGTGTATTTTTGATATGTGCCTTGCCAGGTTTAGCTGACCATTCTGACAAAAAAAGCAGTACTGTCTCTTGTCTAAGAAATAGCCATCCTTATTGCCTCTGGACTTTGCTTGGGATACTGAAATAAAAATGATAATAGGAATAGATAGAATGGGTGAAAAAACTATAAATAGGCTTAATATCTAAAATGGCACATTTATGATAAATGCAATGCATCATTACTAGTTTTTGAAAAATAGCCCTAATTTTTGCACAAAGCTGCAGATTTTATTAGCGCAGCAATTGAAATTTGGTAGATAAATAAAACTAAATTCGGATTGATTTCGGAATGTTTTGAAACCAAAATTAGTTACCATTAATTAATTAAAACAAAAGAAAAGCTCATCTGGGTCTGCTTCTTCTAGAAATCTGTCAGTCATTGAGCGTATTATCCTACTTCCTTTACTTCCGCTTATATTATTAGATTACCATATCTAAGAAGTCTTTGATTTCAATAATATGAAGAACTATGGTCAACATATATAACACTTGGTATCGTCACTTTTCTGCTATTCATTCGCTAACACTGATGTCAACATCATAACTATCTTACAAATGGGTCCAGGCCGGTGACACGCGTGGGTCGCATCCAAGCACGATACGAAAATTGTTAGACCGGCGTTTAT
>NW_027629557.1:0-15797 GCF_034508935.2 Berghia stephanieae | reverse complement strand
TAAAATGGACCCAACTTCTCTCGAGTTCGCCCTCATGGAAAATCGAACAAATGCTGCGACTACTACTACCTAACTACTACTTCTACTACTACTACTATCATACTACTACTACTACTACTACTACTACTGACCTACTACTACTACTACTACTACTACTACTACTACTACTACTAATACTACAAACTACTAATACTACTAACTACTACTACTACATACTATACTATACTATTACTATACTATTTACTACACTACTATATACTACTATCTAACTACTACTACTAATACTACTACTACTTACTTCTACTCTTACTACTACCTACTACTACTATTAATACTACTTTTAATGCTACTACTATTACTAACTACTACTACTACTACTACTACTACTACTACTACTATACTACTACTATTAATTACTACTACTACTACTACTACTACTACTACTACTACTACTACCTACTACTGCTACTACTCCTACCACTACTGCTATACTCAATATAATAATAATATAATATAATAAATAATAATAATAATAATAAGAATAATAATATATAATAAAAATAATAATATACAACTATCACGACTACTAACTACTCTACAACAACTACTATACTACTACTACTTACTACTACTACTAACTACTACACTTACTATATTACTACTACTATTACTACTACTACCTACATAATATATACTACTACTACTACCTCTCACTACTACTACTACCTCCAAATTACTACTACTAACTACTACTATACTACGACTCCAAACTACTACTATTACTACTACTACTACTACTACTACTTATAACAATAATACCATGTACTAGTAGCGAGTACTACTACTACTACCGCTACCACAACCACATCAATACAGAAACCTACTGCCGAACCCTATCATTACATTACTTAACAAACTTACCACATCAATCTCATATTCCTACAGCCCCAGTGGATCCCGACCAATGCTGACAACGCGCCTGACTCAAAATATTCGTGATATGAATAAACCCGAGACAACACACCAACATCAGTCGTCAAATCGTTTCCGTTCTGAGGACATTCTGGATGATGACGATCATTGCTTCAGCATTTTACGACACAAAACCAAAAATTCATTGAAGAACATCTAATAGAGTCTTTCCTTCCAGTATGAAGATAGGCTGAGGATTCACAATGCCGGGACGACAGTAAAAGAAGAAATACAAAATACAAAAGAATTCTCTGAAATTTTAGAAGAGGACATGTCGTGAAAGAAAGTCAACTACAACTGCAAAAGCGGCGTTTGTTTTTACAGAAGCACAACAAAACATGTAAACTTTGAAACTTTCCCAAAAAGAGCACATTCGCATGGCCAATTCTGACTATAATACATCTAATGAGAAAAAAACTGAGGTTGTTAATGACGAGAATATATCTGAAATTTCCAAGGAAACAATAAATATCGTCACATTCCAACCAGTGAAAGAGTAGAAGTAGCAGTGGAGACACATTGACTGCTTGAAATCCAAGAGGAGACAATTAAGTCCTCAGAACACCGCAGATACCATGGCAGGAAGCCGAGACAAGTCCTTTGCACCTGGTGTGAGTGTAAATACCGATGGTCAAAGAGGAGGACACATCAAGACAGGACATAGGTTTTATCCGACCCCCCCCCTCTATTAAGGTAGGTAAAAAATTATTTGTCATCAACATAAATTTGACATCTAAATATCACCCAACAACTCCTCCTTTCCATCACTCTTTCCATCATCATCATCATCATCATCCATCATCATCATCATCATCATCAATCATCATCACTTCATCATCACCTCATCCATCATTCCACTCATCATCTTCATCGTCATCATGTCTTTTATTCTTCTTCTTTTCTTCTTTTCTTCTTCTTCTTCTTCTTCTTCCTTCTTCTTCTTCTTATTCTCTCCTCCTCCTCCTCATCTCCTCCTCACCTCTTCCTCTTATCTCTTCATCTTCTTTCTTTCTCACTTCCTCTTCTCCTCCACCACCACCACCACCACCACCTCCTCCTTCTCTGCTCCTCCTCTTTGATCCCTCCTCCTTCTCCACCAGTACTCTCATTATTCTCTTATCCTCATTCGAATTGTCTAGAAAACTTCCAGGGGTACGATGCCGCGGCAGGGAACACTCGCCTCACGACGAATGGAACCAGAAATTGATTCCAAACCACACCCTTCCCCTGTCAACCTAGCCAGTGAATATGTAGAGGGTCTGTAAATCTGGACCTTGTAAAAATGCATTGAGGCACCATTTACTGTAGTGGGTAATTGATCTGTGATGCTCATCAATTTTTCTAGGCGACAAAAGGTAGGACGGGGGTTGTTGTTTGGGGTTTTTTTTTTCTTTGATTTTGTTTTTGATTTTTGTCTTTCTTTCTTCGTTTTTTATTTTTTTTATTTTCTATTTTCAAGCTATTATTTATTATTTATTTATTTATTTATACTTATTTATCTTTTTAATCTTTATTAATTTTTAAATGGTCATGGGCCTTAAGTTCTTTTTTGCACTTTTACATTAGTTAACACTATCATGAAGGATAGGCCTAAAGGATCAGTTGGTTAAGGTTCGGACCCATCTGTCATCGATTTGACTTGACCAGTGATTAGTGAAAGCACCATATTTGCTGCGTGTAAAAACTTCTTTAACCTCATTGTTTATTGATGGATAATTTTCAATTTCAGGGAGATCCTATTCATATTATCATGGGACAGCGCTCTAAAGGGCTATGACTCTGTGACCACAAAGTTATATGTGGGGTTACCATGGTACCTGGTTGCGATGGGGAAAAGTGTACCTGATCTGTATTGTTCAATGTCGGTCCTACACTTTTGAAGGGGATTGTTCATAAAAGGAAGCGTAAGTTTATCGGACATCCTGAATGTTGAGACGTGCGTATATTTGTGTTTGTGTGTGAAAAGAGATTTAATATGTTATTATTGATTAGAGATCAGTAGACAGACAGATAGGATAGTAGATAGAGAGACAGATAGATAGAAAGATAGATAGATTGATAGATAGATAGATAGATAGATATGATAGATAGATGAAGATAGATAGGATAGATAGATAGATGGACATATAGGGCTATATTTATATCTATATAATATATATATATATATATATACTGCAACTCTATCTTATTTTTCTTTCCAAATGTTTATATCTATCTATCTATCTATCTATCTCTATATCTATTCTTTTATATATATATTCCTATCTTATATTATATATTATATAGACTATATCATTACTATATACTTTATATACACACCACACTACTATATATACGATATACTACTACTTACTATATATAGTTATATATATATATTTATACTACTACTATTTGATTTATATTTATATTACATAAATACTTTATATTCATATATTATATATATTTTATATATATCTATATATACTTTATCATATTTTCCCTACTATAGTTTATATATACTATTAATTACTTAGGCCGCCCTTGGGCGCCCAAACATGAGCACAAGTCTTCGCCATTTGACATGTATATATTTATATCTAAATAAATATTTTATACAATAATATATGATAGTTTATATATATATAGAGACGTGAGAGAGAGATGAGCCAGACCGCGCGCGAAGGGTCGAGAGAGAGACCTCGAGAGAGAGGACGAGAAGGAAGGAGAACGAGAAGAAGAGAAGAAGAAGACGAAGAGAAGAAGAAGAAGAAAGAAGAAGAAGAAGAAGAGAAGAACGAGAGAGAGAAAGAGAGAGGGTGAGAGACGAGAAAGAAAGAGAAGAGATGAGAGACGTGAGAGAGAGAGAGAGTGATGGATGGATGGTTAGCTAGTTAGATAGCTTATTATTGAGTTTAAACAACATGAAAATATAGTGCTCAACTTTTTGGTAAAAGGAGCTATTTATTAAACATTTCATGTAGAGAGCTAACGCTTGAAACAATGTTGTAGAAAATTATTAATCATATATACTATAAAATGGTTATATAGTTTTGTAACAGTGATGAGGGTACGATAAAAAGTGAAAAAGTAGGAAAATGTTGAACAATTGCCTTTAAGCACCTTTCTACAGCACTTGATCCCCACTTTTAGACGCTATGAGATGATAGGTCTATTTTGATACTCTAGCTAACTTCGGGAGAGTGTCGGATACTGCACTGTGTGTTACACCACACTTCAACTTCTCATGCTAGCACATTGTTTCGAGGCCACATGGTAATTTTAAAAAGGAGGAAATTACCTCCTCTGGAAGCACAAATTCGCGGTTTCCGCGGTTTCCGAGGAAATCCAGCAGTACTGATACTACCTACTAGATAACTATACGATATATATCGACTATATTCTATATATTTAATATTTTCTCCATTTCATATATGTATTGAGTTGGACAAGATAGTATTGATGACAGCATGGGTAGGTGGGTAATTAAATATTGTAGAAATTCCTATCCACTCCGCTCTCCTCTCTGCATCGCCTCGCTCGTCTCTAGCTGACTCCTCTCGCCCCCGTTAATGTGAATGAGAACCATCATCAATACAATCTAAATTCACTGTCAGCCCCCATTACTTAATGTTTTAAACCATGACTTCATTAATAACAGCTTAAATTGAATTCTGCCACATCCGAGAGAAATTAAAGTTTTGAAAAGTTTATACAGTCATGGACATACAAGATTCAAGTAACCGAGCGAGAGCATATTGTGCGAAACAGATTCATTCTGTGGACCATTCGTATTCGTGTAGCTTTCTATTTATTTGCACACACATCAACAATCTAGTAAACCAATGTGATTATTGTTTCCAAATATTAAGATTATTGCCTTAATTCGATCAAGTTGTAATCATGCAAGAAAATTTGTTGGAAGTGGATGCCGTGGCCGTGTTCTCGTAACGGTTAAGAAATTTTATTTCATTCTCCACTCTTAATTCGCTGAAACAATGTAAACAAACTAGAAAAGTGAAGAGCATTCTCTTGTCGAGTGTCGAGTCCTGACAGTATCTATCATCGCTTGTAAACGCATGAAAAGATCATCTGTGTATTCATTTATAATCTCAACAGTGTTTAGGTGGCCCATTCATTTCATTTCATTTACCCGTAATCTTACCTTTGCTTCGAAACTAAAAGTGAAAGTGATTCGTCGGTTTATTCCAGTGTAGTGTAGACCGTGTATAGACTATAGACGTCTAGGGTCGAGGAGTTAGTGTGTGTGTTGTCATGAGTAGAAAATTCCTTACTTGTGGACATTTGATATTTGGAATCTCCTTTTTGTTCATACATTCAATAATATACTGTCGTCTATAATATTTTTATATCACGTATTGTTTTTATTTCATTTACTGTACATTGAAACGTTGGTTTCAGTCGGACTAACAGGTGTACAAACAATGCATTGTTTCATTGTAGACTCGGTCTAAGCTTATGATACCACGGGTCGACGACAAGGACCTGTAAGCTTGCTAATCCTCTGGCTTTCATCACTGCCTCAGGCTTTAGGAGTTGACAGACCAAATAAGGGTCCGAAGGAAATTATTCTAGCATAATAAACTGAAGACTTTCTTATTCAGCAGGTCAATTTTGGGTTTTCCCTTTAATTTTCTTATTCAAAATTTCCTTCTCAAAAAGGAAAAGTGATGATATAAGGGTTGGGTCAAAATTTTTCCTTATCCTCTGACAATGGATTATGAATAAATAACTGTTTTTATATACATTTAAAACGTTGAATTCAGGGGATTTGTTCTGAATTTTCCAATTTCCCTTTCAGATTTTGTCCGTGTTTTAAAAATTTCAAATTTTTTGAACGGTTTACATGTGATGAAAAAAATTACTTGTTAAATTTTAAAGCACAAAATGTGAAGCCCTGATATCCCCTTCAAAATTTATATGGGTAACGGTTAAATTCCCAAAACCCCTTCAAGTTTTTCAAGCACTATGCTATATAGAAAATATTTTTGCAACAAACTTCAACACCAAAAACCCTTTTAATGTCTTTTTGTTTTTAAAATTTTGATTGGAAAAACAAACCGTCAACAATTTAACTCAACATCTTTTCATTTTTTCCTGCAAAAGAATTGTTCAGAAATAAAAACCTGGTACTGGTCGTAAGCAAAAAAAATTCCCTTTCAATTGAAAAATGTATGAATATGCCCCCTTCCCCCACCCCCTTCCCCTTTAAATAACTTAAAAGGCATGATTAGGACAGCAATAAAGTTTTGAAATTATTTTGTTTCATGGTTTACTATCACACGAACACACGGGGTTTTATATACTAATTTTAATAAAAAAACCATGAAAAATAGTTCTTAACTTTTATATAAAAAGCGTAAATGAAAAATTTAAAGTGTAATTTTTGTGCCTTCTGCAGAACTGTTTTTTTTTTAAAATTTCTGCAATTTTAGGAAGTAACAAAAAAATAGCTGGAAGTAAAAAAAAAAATTACACTTTAAAAATTTTTACTAAAATGAAGTTCATTTGGGAAAGGTTTGGATTTGGGTTTTTTTTAAAAAAACTTATATAGGCCAATAATCAAAACACTGAGTGCACACTTTGTTTTTTTTATCTTAAGAAAAGTAATATTTGATATTTTTTTCATTTTACTTTTGATGTCTTGACGAGGAAAAAAAACCCGTTTAAAACGCGAGCAAAATTGAAGACAAAACGCAACCAATTAAAGAGGATAACGTGACAGAAATCACCCAATTACTAAACCTGTCGCGAGAAGAATGAAGTTTACCACACAAAGCACAGAAGATTTTATTAACATTTTTTCCCTATCATTAATTTTTTGAAACATTAACGAAAAGACATTCACCAGTTGGTGACGATCATGAAAAGTTATATGAATTCTCGCCTATTAAAAGGTAGCGAGGAGCCGTTTAACAAGTCTTGGAATTCAAATAAAAAAGTCAAGGATGAGTAAAAAAAAGCCATCACTGGGATTTCAAACCCAAAAGTGGTAAACAAAATGATATTGTTTGATGACATTATAGGTGAAATCCTGGTCAAGACTTATAAAGAATTAGTAACATTAAATTCATTCACAAGGGAGTGAAAAAAGAGATAATAGAAATGTCTTTCGTCTCTGGTCCTGTCCAGTGCATTTTGTTATCACAAATTTGCTAGAGAATCTCCTTCAAAGAAGCAGTTTTTAGGGGAGAGCATTCACTATTTAAATCCTTTCAACCAGGGGTGTCATTAAAAACTTTTGGGTTAAAATTAATTTGGCATTTTTTCAACCCATTTTAGATTAAAAGGTCTGTGATAGGGATATAGGGGGATTCGAGTGTTAAAACTCTTTGTCATACGAAAAAATTCCTTTTTTTCCAGAAGGAAATCAAGGTTTTGCTTTTTTTAATTAAAAATGGGTATCTCAATGTTAAATATTAAAAGCTCACAAGGAATTAATGTAATCTTAAATCCATTTGAACTTTTGAACAGTCTCGATAGATAAAAGGCCATCGCCCAAAAGTTGTATTTTTTTTTTTGTCGTTTGTTTTTTTTTTTTTGAATTTCTTTTCTTTTTTTTTGGGTTGGGGGAGGGGGGGGTGTTGGAACTGTGGCATAATACAAAATATTGGCAAAGTATAATCTTTTGATTTTCACGCAATTTTAAATTTTATTTTCAGAAGCCCCATCAAAAACAAGTGATAGATTTTCCCCTCTAGGTCTGGCCGACCCGGGTCTGATGTTGACATTATGAAAAGAACCAGAAGGTGTGATAAATTCTCTATCTAGGGAAAACACCAAACCCCGGGTTTTACCCCAACACATTCCAACCCTCATCAGAGGCAACTTCTGGAAAGGAAAAAAGTAAACTTTTTTTTTTTTACTATACATTTTCTTTTCAATTTTTTCCCACTGTTTTTTAATCAGTTTCATTGTATTTATCTGTATTTGATGTAGATTTGATGTATAGATGCTTTGTGTATTAAAAAATTTTTTGTGGTATTTTTTTGTATCGTTAGTGTAAATTTTTTTTCTTCATATCTAAAGTTTTTGAGCAAAGTTTTAAACGTCACATGAACTGAAATTTTTTATGACAAAAAAATTTTTTAGGAAAAAATTGGGCACACAAATTTTTAGAACATTTAAAGCAAAAATTGTCATACAAATTAAAATTTTAAATTTGGAAATCGGAAAGAAAAGACATAATAATTCAATACATTTAAGGGTAGCATTTTTGTAAGAAGCATTTTTTTAAAAGCAAAATTACTGTACAATGTTAAAAACTCACAAAAGCCCCAGCCATTCCTCCCTTTTTGGGATTTTTTGTTTTGTTTTTTCCAAATTTTATATTTTCGGTCCATCCATTATGCAAAAGGGTTTTTCCCTTCATTTTTTAATTTTCAAAGCTCTAAATGATTTTCCCCTAGAGACAGTTTTGATCATAATAAAACACATTCAAATATTTTTTACATATAAATTGAAAATAAGTATAAGCAAATTTAAAAAAAGAGATGCAAAGATAATAATAACAAGATCAATTAATGACTTTAGGATATCAACTATTACGAAAAATAGATTTTAATTTAAAAAAGGAGCCAATACCAAAAAACAATTTTAAAAACTTTGAAAATTACATATTTTTTTTGGGAAAACCCCCCTTTTCCTTTTATTTATTTAAAATGGGTTTAATTTTTCTCAGAATAGGACCCGTTTGGTTTAAAATTTATTTTTTTTAATTACAATTTTTTCCCAGACAAAAAAAACATTTTTTATTTTAGGTTGCATTCTGATTGTTTTACCAAAAAAATATGGTGTGGGAAAAAAAACCCCCTTGTTTTTATACATTTTGAAATGAGAGGTTTCATTTCTTTTTTTAAATTAAGAACGGGGACCCCAACATGGGAAACCGACCTCCAAGTCTCCCTCAAGCCCATTGGGAGCAAACCATTTTAGCCGAGCACAAAGTCTTAGTACATCACCAGTGAACAGGAATTGGGTCAGTACATTGGGACACGGCTCTAGGAATTCAAAAACTTAGTTTTGCTAGGCAATGCCTGATTAGAAAGGCATGGTTTTGATCCTAGATGCAAAATTATTTTTTTCTGCCCCAAAGGGTTTGTTAAATTACAGAAATACTTTGGGGAAAAACCCCATTTAACCAACAGAAAATAGATTAATCTCCCAAAAAATTTACAAGACTCAGCTAACTTGTTTGTGTAATTTTGTTGGGGAAAAATTTAAAATTCATAATTATCACAGTCATTTTTTTTACATGGTAGTGAACGCCCCACAGGTTGGGTACAATTGGCTTTTTAAAAATGTCTTACCCCAAAAACACAACGCTAAAACATTTTTTTTTTTTTTCTTCTGTCATCTTTTTCCGAAAATATTCTTTGAGTAAATTGCATAAATCCCGGTTATGTAATAAAACACAATCGCCTGAAACACCATCAAAAAAAAAATTTTTCAAAATAGGAGAAACGGGCGTGTAACACTGCCACCGGGTTAAAAAAGGTCATTTGGTTTTTCCGATACACGTGACTCTAAATCGGGCCTGGTGATCAATTTTGTGAATTACGGGGTTCAGCAAATAGTGATTATTTGAGGATTTTTTTCTCTTTTTGATGAGACTTTCATAGTATCTTAAGTATTCCCAAAAAAACAAACCAAAAGGAGAAAAAAGAGATAAAATTTTAATTTAAATTTTATTATAGCATTAGCCCTGTGCTATTGCTATTCTACAGTATTGAAAGACAAAAAAATCAAATTTGTTTTATTATAATGAAACCAAAAAAAATTCTTTTTTTTAATTTTCAGATTTAAAAGAATCTTCAACTTGATTCAAAAAAAACAAATAATGAAACTTTTTCTGTTTCCTCTTTTGCAATAACAAAAACCAGGATTAAGGCCTTAAAGATGGTGAAAAAATAAATTTAAAAAAAAAACAATGGTGGGACGGGAAAATAAAGTGCCCCTTTTTAAAAAATCGTGAATTATCATAAAGAAAAAAGAATAGAATAAAAAAATACAAGGAATGAATACAGTGCTAGAGGGGAAACCTGAAGCGTCCACAAATTTGTTTTTGTGGAAAAATTGATGAAGAGGTTCCATCCACCTTTTCTTTGTTTTTTTTTTTTTCTTTTCTTTCTTTTTTTTTTTTTTTTTTTTGAGCTTTTTAATTATCAAGATCTTGAATTTTTTTTTTCTCAATATTTGGTAATGGGTATTAAAAAATAATGAAAATGAAAAAAGGTGATGCTTTTAAAATTCCCAATTTTTCCCTTTTCCCGTTTCCGTAGATCTCAGCGTAGATGGTCTGGACCAAATGGTGTAATGGGCCCCTTGAGGGCCATCCCCGTAACAGACAAAGAAAATGATAGACCCACAGTGGCCTCTTACTTCAACAAAAGGTTTGGGATTCAGAAAATAAAGTGGAATTTGTGTAACAAATACTGGGACATTTTACCATATTATTATTTCCCCCTTTATTTTTTGGGCGTCTTAGATTATTAAAATTCAAAAAGAAATTTTTTTTCACCCAAATGAAATTTTTTTTTAATTTTTGAACGAAAACTAAAATAAATCACACACAGCCCCATTTCAGCTAGCAAAGCAAACAAAAGAGTTTAAATTTCTAGCTTTGAAAAAAAAAAAATGTCAGAGAGGGTTCTAAAGCTGGTCTGTAGGTTCAGTTTTTATTTTTCTTTTTGGGCCATTTTGCCGTATAAAAAAAAACCAGTCGTGTCAATACAAAAAATTTTACTTCGAGCTTAATTAAATGAATTAATTTATTTTCTTCCCAAAATTTTTTAATTGTCTCTTTCTTTGTTTTGTTCCTTTTAAATTTTAACCCAAATTTTTAAAATGCAATTGCTTGAATCCGGGGCAATTTAAAATTTTTTTGTTTAAAACCCCCTCCGGGGTTAATTTTGGGAGTGTGCACAGCAAATGACTTTGCTTCAAACATCAAACAGTAGAAATTCATTTTTTAAAAATTTTTTAAAAGTTTGTACTAATCATTTTTTAAAAATATATTTCTTAGCAAAACTCTGCCAGAGCTGACACGACATCGAATCAGAGTTCCTCATTCCCGCTTTAACAGGCCCTTTGGGGGGGCCGTTTTTTCTGATGTAGGAGTCTGAGTCCAGGGTTTGGACCGAGCAGGTCCCCTCTAAGCCGGGGTCTGAGCTACATCGAACCATCACTCCATCATTTTCTGAGAAAGAGGTTTGGAAAATTTTTTGCCCTATGGCAGGGGTTATATTTGTAGTTTTTTTTTTTTTTTTTTTAGAACTTTATTTCTCAATAATTATAATGAAATGATGACAGTTATAAAAACAATAAAAGATAAAAAAATAAATAAAAATATTAATAGAAAAAGGGGAAGAAGAAGAAGAAGAAGAAAAGAGAAGAAGAAAAAAGAAGAAAGAAGAAAAGAAGAAGAAGAAAAGAAAAAGAAGAAGAGGAAGAAGTAATAAAAAATAATAATAAAAATAATAATAAAAATAAAAAATAATAAAAAAAATATAATAATAATAAAAATAATAAAATAAGAAAAAAAAGAAGAAAAGAAGAAGGGGAAGAATGTAATATAATAAAAAAATGATAATAATAATAATAATGATAAAATAATAAAAACTAAAAATAATAATAAAATAAAATAATAATATTATTAAAAAAATAATAATAATAATTTTAAATAATAATAATAAAAGAAAAAAGAAAAAGAGAAGAAGAAAAAAGAAGAAGAAGAAGAAAGAAGAAGAAGAAAAAAGAAGAAGGAAGAAGAAGAAGAAAGAAGAAAGAAAAGAAGAAGAAGAAGAAGAAGAAGAAAAGAAAAGAAGAAGAAGAAAGAAGAAGAAGAAAAAAAGAAGAAGAAAAAAGAAGAAAAGAAGAAAAAAAAAGAAAAAGAAGAAGAAGAAGAAGAAAAGAAGAAGAAGAAGAAAAGAAGAAGAAGAAGAAGAAAAAAGAAAAGAAAAAGAAAAAGAAAAGAAGAAAAAGAAGAAGAAAAGAAGAAGAAGAAGAAGAAGAAAAAGAAAGAAGAAAAAGAAGAAGAAAAGAAGAAGAAAAGAAGAAGAAGAAAAGAAGAAGAAAAAGAAGAAGAAGAAGAAGAAGAAGAAAAAAAGGAAAAAAGGAAGAAGAAGAAAGAAGAAGAAGAAGAAAAGAAGAAGAAAAAAAGAAGAAGAAAAAGAAAAAGAAGAAGAAAAGAAGAAAAAGAAAAAGAAAAAAGAAGAAGAAGAAAAAGAAGAAGAAAAAGAAGAAAAAGAAGAAGAAGGGGAAGAAAAGAAAAAGGAAGAAAGAAAAAGAAGAAAGAAGAAGAAAAAGAAGAAGAAGAAGAAAAGAAAAAAAGAAGAAGAAGAAGAAGAAGAAAAAAAGAAGAAGAAGAAGAAAAAAGAAGAAGAAGAAGAAGAAAAGAAGAAGAAGAAAAGAAAGAAGAAAAAGAAGAAAAGAAGAAAAGAAAAGAAGAAGAAAAGAGAAGAAGAAAAGAAGAAGAAGAAGAAAAAGAAGAAGAAGAAGAAGAAGAAGAAGAAGAAGAAGAAGAAAAGAAGAAGAAGAAGAAAAGAAAAAAGAAGAAAGAAAAAAAGAAGAAGAAGAAAAAGAAAAGAAAAAGAAGAAAAGTAATAATAAAAAGAAATTAAAAAAATAGTAGTAAAAATAATGTAAGAAAAAGATAATAATTATAGCAAAATCCCTAATGCTGCTGTCACATATCACAAGACAAAGAAAGCTTAAAAACATTTTACAGGGCAGTAAAAAATTTTTAATAGGTTCTAAAATTTTAATTAATACTTTTAAAAATGCATGACCCTATTCCGCATTTTAAGACATTCTGCATTGTAAAGTGTTTTTAATCTGTATCAAGAGTTATGAATATATTTTGTTTTATTTTTTTACAGAATTTCTCACCCCGGATGAGAGACTTAAGACACAAAGCCAATCTTAGAAAATTATTTTAAAAAAGAGGGAGCAGTCCATTCTTAACGCAAAGATTTCTGACTTGAAAGACATAAACAGACTTGAAAAGGGTACCCCATCAGCCAAGTGCATCGGCCGGCACAAACGAGGAACGGTTTTTTGAAGTAAGATAATTTGTCAGGGGTAATTAGGTCCCATTCGATTTTTTCCCCAAAATTTTAAATTTAATAAAGTATGATTAAAATTTTGCCAAAATAAAGAAATGAAAATTAAAAAAATAAGAATATTGCAATTTATATTTAAAACATTCTTTAAAAGACTGAAAAAAAAAAAATTGCACAAAAAAACTTTAAAATTTTATTTTTAAAACTAAATTTGGGCCCTTATTCATTTTTTAGTTAAGAAGAGGAAAACCCCAAAATTTCTTAAATCAAAGATGTTTGGATCCATGTCATTTTTATTTTACTAGAAATAGGGAAAACAAAACTGGTTTTTTTGTAAACATTTGCCTTGGATAATTTCATTTTTCACTTTTGTTTTAATCAAAACTATGCCAAGGTAAATTTTTTCAAAAAACCATGGTTTTCATTTCATTTTGTAGCACAGCGGATACAAAGTGAGATGGATCCAACATCCCCAAATTTGACAGGTGAGAATGTTTTTTAAGCAGAGTGGTTTTCACCCTTTTTTTTTTTTATCTATTAAAATAGAGTACCTTAAATTTTATGTAATATATTAAAAACTTGTCCTTCTATTGTGAATTTCCAAACCCGAGGAAGAAAGTTTTTAAAAAACGGATACAGATGAATTTTTATAAATAAACCCCACTCCCCAATATTACCACATGTTTTACAACTCATTTGTCTACGTTAAGATTCATGTTGACATCGGGTTTTTTGTTTATGGTAATTATAGTCATTCACGTTTCCCTAGGTGACGCTTTGTGATTTTTTTAACTCCAAAAATATAAAGGGAAAGATTATGAGGAAAGTTGAGTTTTTTTTGCGATTTTTTCCGAATTATTTTTGTTTAACAATGAATTACCATTATTCTTTCACTCAACAAACTGTTCTGAAAAAGAAATTTTTGGCCAAGAGGTTTTGTCTCTCGAATGAGCTGCAAGACTGAAAAAATGGAAGTGGGCGTAGTCTAATTCATCAGAGATTAGCGACTATTCACCCAAAAAACCCATCCGTGTTGCAAGTAAAATTGGTTTGTTTGAAAATTTATTTTTTTTGTAGACATTTGGGCTACATACCTCGTTAACCCGGATAACAACTGATTCATTAAATTTTCTTAAAAAGCTAGAAGAAACAACTCAGTGCCAACCGGTGGGGGGCCTGACCTCCCATGGGGGCAAAGAGGTTATTGCGTGTTTTGAAAAGAGAAATAAAGGGATCAATTATTGTATTAGCACCGTGTTTTAACCACAACAACAACCAAAAAGACGCACCCTTCAAATCCACTGTATGGATGAAATAATTTCCCGTACAGACTGTGCCATTTGTTACTCGGAAAAGTTAAAAATCAGCTATTGTTTAATTAATTTTTAGTCAAAATTTTTCGACTACATTTATTATTTCAAAATTTTTAAAAGAAAGGATAGGCGGGTCTAATTAAGCCATAAATCCTCATATTGTTAATATCTTTATCTTTGTGCGACTATGTGGTCTAAGGGTATGACACTCGCTTTAAATCGAAAGTCCGGGGTTCAAGCCTCATCGCGAAAGGGTCCTTGGAAAAAGGCTCTTACTCATACTACACCATACCGGGTGATAATGATACCGGCCTTTTTAACGCGTGTCTCTGTCTGAAAAATTTTTAATTGGGCCTAACTGACGTCTTTTCTTTTCACTTTTATTTTTTTGCTTTTGGGTCAGGGACTCCTTGTAAACCCTTTAGCATGTTTAGTGAAATTGTACTATTTAAAAAAGTAAAGTTTACATACCTTTACAAAAACTGAATTTTTTTGTTTTGATTGAGAAAAATAGGGTTTTTTTTCATTTTGAAAACTATCTACCACTCCCGGTTGAGTGCTTTTTAAGTTTTGTGTCCTTTAAAAAAAACATTCCCCCAAATGTATTTTGTATTTAGCAGATTCGTTACTTCCAATGTATGTTTATTTTAGTTGATCTAGAAATCACTGAGAGACTTGCAGGAACACAGAACACAACATCAAACTGGGAAAAGCAGAAAAAACAGGGGCCCTTAGATAGAAAAAAGATTTGAAACTCGATCTCGCATTTCTGATTTACGGTCAGTTTAGTGAAAACATGTTCTTTTTGGTATTAATTTAAACCCCCGTTCAAGTGATATTTTGGCTTTTGAAATAAGGTTAAAAATTTTTAAATTTTAGCCAAAAATATTGGGCGGGTATATTTCGTTCCTTCTGGGGAAATAATACAAATTCCACATTTCAAAAAAAACCCAAAATTTGTATTTCTTACATTTCATTCTAAATTCATTTTTTTGGGGCCAATTTACCCCACTTTAAAACTGTTTTGAACCGGGAAGTCCATCTGTTTTTGTGTAAAAATTTTCAAGTGTCCACTCAAAGTTGCCAATTCTTTTCCCCTAAATTATAATGCCTGTAAGTTTTTTTTTTACACTGACTTTTTTCCCCACTTTTTGTTTTTCCCCCATTTAATTGCGATAATTTTTAATCGCATGCCCTTTAAAGAAGAAAATGAAAGCTTGGGGGAAAGGGATTCCCAGCGGGAAAAATCTTTCCATAGATTTTTTTTATATACGTTTTAGGTGGACCGCCCCTTTAAAAGAAAAAGAATTTTAAATTGTTGTAAAACCCTTTTTAAAAGTACACTTCGTCTATTAAAAAAAAACCAAGAGCTAATCTTTTTTTCCCTTTTTTCTTATTTATGGATTGTAGTTGGGTGTGAGTATGGTTTTTATGGATTGTGTTTTGGGTTTTA
>NW_027629556.1:0-15798 GCF_034508935.2 Berghia stephanieae | reverse complement strand
CAACTTTTGGGTGTTTAGTTTACTGAAGAGGGGGGAAGGGGCCATTTACCCCCTTTTTGGTCAACCCGAAAAAAATTTAAAAAAATAATGAGAGTGTTAAATTCACGAGGAGGGGGGAAGACAAGCAGAAAATAAATATGAATTTTTCAAATAAAAGAATTTGTGCCCTCTTAATCCACTCGACAATTTTACTAATACTGTGATTATTTTTTTAATATTTATTGATAGCCAGCAGACTAAATGGTAATTTTTTCAAAATAAACAATTTTTCCCCCCTTAAGTCAATCGGACAATTTTAAATGATAAATGAGTACGTTTACGAAATAAAACAATTTTTTTTTTTTTAATCGACTTTGGGCTGATTATTTTCACTGAAAAAGGGGGGAAATAGCGCCCCCCCCGGACATTATTATAATGAAAGTGTTATATTCCAAAAAGGGGAAAGGGAACCAAAACCGTAATTTTAAAAAAAAAACCCCAAAAATTGTTCCCCCTCTTTAAGCCATTCGTTTTTTTATAATGAGAGTAATTAGTTTTCACAAAGGAAGGGGTCGCCTACACCAATGCGTAATAAAAAAACAGAGAATTTGTGACCCCCCTTAATCCATTCGGAAAATTAAATACAAATGGTGTGATTGTTTTCAATAAAGATAGGGGAGGACATTACCTGTGTAATTTTTCAAAACAAAAATTTGTTACCAACCCCTTAAGCCCCACTCGGACAATTATAATAATGAGGGGATTATTTTCTTAAAAGATGGGACGCCAGCAGAAAAATGCAAATTTTTTAAAATTAAACAATATTTTTTCCCCCCTTTTAATCTCGGACAATTTTTAAAAATTTTTTTTAGCACAATTTCGGCAATCAAATAATGTTCGTTTTTCCCGATCGACGGTTTTATGAAAAGTTTTTTGGAAGAGAGGGATGGCCCGCAGCCAAATATGTAATTTGTAAAATAAACAAATTTTGACCACCCTTAAGTTCATCGGTAATTATTAAGAGGGGGATTTGTTTTTTTTTGAAATAAGCATGTCCCAGCCCAAACTTATCAAGGAAAATTTTTTCCACCCCTTAATTTCGGACAATTATAAGGAGAGTGCAGTTTAGGAAAAAGGGGCCGTAAAAAAGACAGACAAATGAAAGTTTGGGTTTTCCATTTATCAACAAAACGGGGAAAAAAAAGAAACCTCAGATGAATGAGTGGGTGTGTGTGGGAAAACAAGGGTTTTTCATCGCAAAAACGCACTACCACATCACATTCATCTGTATTTTCATTAAATTGTTTTGTCGTAAAGGGGAAACCCGAAACGTTCTTTGACTGTTTTTGTAATTAAATTGAAGCTTACATTAAATTTCATTTAAATTGTTTCAAGTCGACGGTTGGGTGATTTTTTCACTGAAGAGGGGGGAAGGCCAGGCTCCCACCCTTAATCTCCCCGGGACAATTAAATAATGAGGGTGATTAGTATTCACTAAAGGTGGGGAAGGCAAGCAGAACAATAAATATGAAATTTTTTTTAAAAACAAAGAATTTTTTTACCTACCATTTAAAACCACTCGGACAATTTTAATACTGAAAGTGGTTAGTTTTCACTGAAGAGAGAGAAGAGAGAGAGAAGAGAGAGAGAGGGGAAAGAGAGAAAAGAGGGGAGAGAGAGAGAGAGAGAGAGAGAAAGGGAAAGGGCAGCCACCCAATGCGCTTTTTTTCAAAAAATTAGAATTTTAACCAAACTTTTAAGCCATTTGGGAAAAATTAAAATAAGACGGATTATTTATCACTAAAAAGGGGAAAAGGGCGAACTGACCATGTGCGAATTGTTCTAAAACAAAGAATCGTGACCTACCCTTAATACATCGACAATTAAACTAAGAGTGTGATTGTTTTACTTATAATGGATGCCACGACTAAATTGAAAATTTTTTCCAAATTAAAATTGGGTACCCACCCTTAACCACTCGGAAAAATATGAAATAGGGTATATTTTCACTGAAAAAGGGGAGGCCCACCAAAACGAATGCGTAAATTTACAAAAAAAGTTTTTGTAGCACCCTTAAGTCCATTCGGACAATTTATAATAATAGAGATTTTTTTTCACTGAAATAGGGATCCCCAGCAGACTAAATGCGTATTGTTCAAAAAAAACAAAATTTCCCACTCCGAAAAATTATAATATAGTGAGTACATTTTTAGGGCAATCAAAAAAAATTTCATATTAATTTTTTTTCCGATCAACAGTTGGGTGATTAATTTCACTGAAAGAGGGGAACCCCGGTTTCCCCCCTTTTTTTACCCGATAAATTTAAAAAGGGGGTGATTGAAATTCCTGAAGAGTTGGGAAAAAAGCGAACATAAATATGTAATTTTTCAAATCAAAAAATTTTGTGACCCCCCCTTAAACCCACTGGAAAATTTAATAATGACTGTGATTATTTTTTAAATTTTATATGAAGCCAGCAGCTAAAGCGAAAATTTTTTCAAAATAAACAATATTTTTCCCCCCCTTTAAGTCAACTCGGACAATTATAATGATGAGTGGTACATTTCCCGTAATCAAAACAATGTTATTTGTTTTTGATCGACAGTTGGCTGTTTAGTTTTCACTGCAAAAAAAGGGGGGAATAGCGTAACCACCCTTAAGCCCCCCCGGGAAAATTTTAAAAAAAGTGATTATATTCACTGAACAAGGGAAAGGTCGATACCAGAGCGAAAGTTTAAAAAAAAAAAAACAAACAAATGTTACCCCCCCTTTAAGTCCTTTCGAAAGATAATAAGGAGAGTAATTTTTTTTCACTAAGTTTTAGGTGATCGCCAGCCACCTAAGCGTAATATTTAAATACAAGAATTTGACCCACCCTTAATCCCCGGAAAATTTATACAATGATGTGATTGTTTTCATAAAGAAAGGGAAGACGATTGACCATGACGAATTTTTTCAAAAAAAAGAATTTGCTACCAACATTTAAAGCCCACTGGGGACATTTAAAAAAATAGGGTGTTATTTTTTCATTGAAGATAGGGATCGCCAGCGAAAAAGGCGAAATTTTTTCAAAAAAAAATATGTTCCCCACCTTTAAAAGCCCATGGGACAATTAAAAAAAATTGGAAAATTTTTACGCATCAAATAATGTTATGGTTCCCTGATCGCCTGTTTTATGAATAATTCACGGAAAGAAAGGGTGGCCAGCAGACCAAATATGTTTTTTTGTCAAAATAAAAAATTTGTGGCCACCCTTAAGTTCACTGGGAAATTATACTAATGAGGGTATTCTTTTTTCCTGAAGTAAGTCATCCCCAGAAACCCAAAACTTGATAAAGGAAATTTTTTCCCCACCCTAACAACTGGGAAAAATAAAAGGGAAGTGCAGTTTACGAAATGGGACCGTACAAAAGAACAGATCAAAAAAACGTTTCGGGTTTCCCATTTATCAACAAAACGGGACGAATGAAACCTACAGTATAGAGTGGTGTGGATGGGGTAAAGCAAGTTTATTAAACGAACAACGCCACTACCCATCACATCATCTGTAGTGTTTCTTCATCTTTTTTTTGGATAAAGGGGAAACCCGAAACTTTCATTTGATCTGTTCTTTAATTAAATTGAAGTTACATTAAATTTCATATTAATTTTTTTCAAGATCGACGGTTGGGTGATTATTTTTCATGAAGAAGGGGAAGGCCAGGCTCCCACCCTTAAGTCTGCCCGGAAAATTTATAAAAATGAGGGTGTTATATTCACGAAAGGGGGGGGAAGGGCAAGCAAAAAATAATATGAAATTTTTTAAAAACAAAAATTTTTTAAACCTCCATTTAATCCACTCGGAAAATTTTTAATACTGAAAGTGGTTTTTTTTAAAATGAAGAGAGAGAGAGAGAGAGAGGAGAGAGGAAGGAGAGAGAAGAAGAGAGAGAAGAGAGGAGAGAGAAAGAAGAGAGAGGAAAAGGAAAGCACACCCAATGCCATTTTTTCAAGACTTGAATTTGTGACCAACATTTAACCCATTTGAAAAATTATAAAAATGAGGGAAATTCGTTATCACTGAAGAAGGAAAAGGCGAACTGACCATGTGCGAATTTTTCCAAAACAAAGAATCTGTGCCCTACCCTTTAATCCACCGGCAATTAAACTAATGATTGATTAGTTTTCACTGATTATAGGGATAGCCAAACAAAATTTCGTAAATTTTTTCAAAAAAAAAAATTTTAGGACCCCCCCCCCTTTAGTCCACTCGGATAAATATATAATGAGGGTGACTATTTTTCACTGAAATAGGGGTTGCCCACCGAACGAATGCGAAAATTTACAAGACAAAGTTTTGAAAGCACCCTTTAAGTCCATTCGGAAAATTAAAAAAAAAGATGATGATTTTTTTTCCTGAAATAGGGATGCCCAGCAGACAAAATGCTAATTTGTTCAAAAAAACAATATGTTCCCCAAATCGGACAATTATAATAAAGAGTGATACAGTTTAGGCAATAAAAACAAAATTTCATATTAATTTTTCTCGACAAGGGTTTGGGGTATTAGATTTCCGAAGAGAGGGAAGGCCGGGTTTTACCCCCCCTTTTAGTCTCCCCCGAACTTTTATAAAAGAGAGGTTTAAAATTTCCTGAAGATTGGGAAGAAAGCAAAACAATAAATATGAATTTTTCAAATCAAAGAATTTGTGACCCCCCCTTAATCCACCGGACAATTATACTAATACTGTGTTTAGTTTTTTAATTATTATTGTGTAGCCACAGACAAAATGCTATTTTTTCAAATAAACAATATGTTCCCCACCCTTTAAAGAAACTGGGGACAATTAAATAAAGGTGAGTAAGTTTAACGGTAAAAAAACCAAGTTATTTTTTTCTAATCGACAGTTGGCGTTAGTTTTCACTGCAGAAAGGGAATAGCAGTAGAACCCCCTTAAAGTCCCCGGACAATTTTTATAATGAAATTATTTTTTTTCACTAACGAGGGAAAGGCAAACCCCAGATTTTAAAATTTTAAAAAAAAAAAAAAAAAACAATTTTACCCCCCTTTAAGTCCAATCGATAATGTAAAAATGAGAGTAATTTTTTTTCCCAAAGGGATGGGGGATCCCACACACCTAATGGTAATTTTTTCAAAACGAGAATTTGTGACCCACCCTTAAGCCCACTCGGAAAATTTATACTAATGAGTGTGATTTTTTTAAATAAAGATAGGGGAGGACGACTGACCATGTACGAAATTTTTTTCAAAACAAAGAATTTTGTTCCCAAACCCCCTTATCCACTGGGACAATTATAATAATGAGGGGATTAGTTTTCATTGAAGATGGGATCGCCAGCAAACAAATGCTAATTTTTAAAATAAACAATATGTTCCCAAACCTTTAAGTCCATCAAACAATTAAATAAAAATTGACACAATTTAGGGGCAATCAAAAAATTTTACGGGTTCCAGATCGACGGTTTTATGAAAGATTAAATGAAGAGATGGGATGGCCAGAGCCCAAATATGAAATTTGTCAAAAAAAACAATTTGTGAGCCACCTTGTTCAGTCGGATAATTTACTAATGAGGGTTTTATTTTTTTTCCTGAAGATAGGGAATGTCCAGCAACCAAAACTTGATCAATGAATTTTTTGACCCACTCTTAAGTCTATCGGACAATTAAGGGAGAGTGCAGTTTACGGAAATCGGACGTAAAAAAAAACAATCAAATAAAACTTTGGGGTTTCCCCCATTTTTTCAACAAAACAGGACGAATGAAACCACGAGAATGAGTTTGGTGTGTGATGTGGTAAACACAAGTTTATTCACCCCCAAACAACGCCACTACCAATCACACTCACGTAGTTTTTTCATTCATTTTGTTTTGCGAAAAGGGGGAACCGAAACGTTCATTTGACGTTCTTGAATTAAATTGAAGTTTACTTCAATTTCATTTTAAATTTTTTAAAATCGAGGGTTGGGTGATTTTTTTCACTGAAGGGGGGGGAAGGCCGGGCTGCCCCCCTTTCGCCCGACAATTAAATAAGAGGGTGTTTAGTATTCACTGAAGAGTGGGGAAGGTAAGCAAAAACAAAAAATATGAAATTTTTTCAAAAAAAAGATTTTGTTACCTACCATTTAACCCCTCGGACAATTTTAATACTGAAAGGGTTTTGTTTTCACTGAAGAGAGAGAGAGAGAAGAAGGGACGCACCCCCAATCGCATTTTTTCAAGCATAGAATTTGTGACCAACTTTTTAAGTCCCTTGAAAAATTATAATAAAGGGGAAATTTCGTTATCACTGAAGGAGGAAAGGCGAACGCCCAGTTTGTAATTGTTCCCAAACAAAAATCGTGGCCTACCCTTAATCCACTGGCAATTAACTAATAGTGGATTTTTTTCACGTTTTTATGGGATAGCCACAACAAAAATCGAAATTTTCAAAAAAATAATATGGTCCCCCACCCTTAAAGTTCCACTCGATAATATGAAAAAGGGTGACTAGTTTTTCACTGAAGAGGGGATTGGCCACCAAAACGACGCTTTAAATTTTACAAGACAAAGAATTTTTAATCACCCTTAAGTCCATTGGGACAATTAAAAAAAGAGGGTGATTTTTCCACTGAAGAAGGGATGCCCACAACAAAATGCGAAAAATTTGTTCAAAAAAAACAAATGTTACCCACTGGGAAAATTAAATGATGATGAGTCAGTTTACGGCAATCAAAAAATTTCATATCTTGTTTGTCGTTCAAGGGTTGGGTGATTAGATTTCACTGAAGAAGGGAAGGGCCAGGTTTTACCCCCTTTTATCAACCCGAAAAATTTATAATAATGAAGTGATTAGAATTCCTGAAATTTGGGGAAAGACAAGCAAACAATAAATATTAATTTTTAAATCAAAGAATTTGGACCCCCCCTTTAAATCCACTGGGGAAATTATCAATGACTGTGATTATTTTTAATTTTTATAGTGATACCCAGCAGACTAAATGCGTTTTTTTTTAAAAAATAAACAATTTTACCCACCCTTAAGTCAATTTGGACAAATAATGATGAATGAGTAAGTTTATGTAATCAAAGCAATTTTTTTTTTTTTGAGACGACAGTTGGGCTATTAGTTTTCACTGCAAAAAGGGGGAAAATAGCAGTAGACCCCCCTTAAGCCCCCCCGGACAATTATTATAATAAAGTGTTTATATTTCACTAAACAGAGGGAAGGTCGATCCGATGCGAAAATTTAAAAAAAAAAACAAAAACAATATGTTCCCCCACCTTTAAGTCCATTCATAATAAATAAGGAGAGTAATTAGTTTTCACTAAGTATAGGGGATCGCCAGACACCTAATGGTAATATTTAAATCAGAGAAGGGGTTACCCCCCTTAAGTCCACTCGGAAAATTATACTAATGAGTGTATTAGTTTCATAAAGATAGGGGAGGACGATCTGACCATGTACGTATTTTTCAAAACAAAAAATTTGTTAAAACCCCTTAAGTCCACTGAAATTATAATAATGAGGGTGTTATTTTCATTGAAGATAGGGACCCCAGAGAAAAAATGCGAAATTTTTTCAAAATAAACAAAAAGTTCCCCACCTTTAACCATCGGACAATTATAATAATTGGGGGCAAAATTTAGGCAATCAAAATTGTTACGGGTTTCCCAGATCGACGGTTTTTTAAATAGTTTTCAGGAAGGAAGGGAGGGCCCAGAAACCCAAATATGTAATTTGTCAAAATAAACAATTTGTGAGCCACTCTTAATTATTGGGGATAATTATATAATGAGGTGATCGTTTTTTTTCCTAAAGATAAGTTTTCCCAGCAGAAAAAAAATTTTGATAAAGGGAATTTTGACCCCCCTTAAAAATTTCGGACAATTAAAGGGGAGGGTGCAGTTTAGGGAAATCGGACCGACAAAGAACAGACAAATAAACGTTTGGGTTTTTTTTTTTTTCCCAAAATTTTATCAACAAAACAGGACGAATAAAAATCAAAAAAGAATGAGAGTGGAGTGTGATGGGAAAAGAAAAATTTATTCATCGCAAAAACGCCACTACCAATAAATTCATTTTATGTTTCTTTCATCTTTTTTTGTCGATAAAAAGGGAAACCCAAAAACTTTCATTTGACCCTTTTCTTGTAATTAAATTGAAGTTTAAATTCAATTTCTATTAATTGTTTCAAGTCGAGGGTTTGGTATTATTTTTTTCACTGAAGGGGGAACCCCCCCCCCCCCCCCCCCCCCCCCCCCCCCCCCCCCCCCCCCCCCCCCCCCCTCCCCCCCCCCCCCCCCCCCCCCCCCCCCCCCCCCCCCCCCCCCCCCCCCCCCCCCCCCCCCCCCCCCCCCCCCCCCCCCCCCCCCCCCCCCCCCCCCCCCCCCCCCCCCCCCCCCCCCCCCCCCCCCCGGGGGGGGGGGGGGGGGGGGGGGGGGGGGGGGGGGGGGGGGGGGGGGGGGGGGGGGGGGGGGGGGGGGGGGGGGGGGGGGGGGGGGGGGGGGGGGGGGGGGGGGGGGGGGGGGGGGGGGGGGGGGGGGGGGGGGGAGGGTGGGGGGGGGGGAGGGGGGGGAGGGGGGGGGGGGGGGGGGGGGGGGGGGGGGGGGGGGGGGGGGGGGGGGGGGGGGGGGGGGGGGGGGGGTCCCCACAGAAAAATCAAATTTTTTTAAATAAACAAATGTTCCCCCCTTTTAACCCTGGGAAAATTATAATAATATTGAGACTTTTTCGGCAATAAAAAATAATGTTACGTTCCAGATCGAGGGTTTTTATAAATATTTTTAGGAAGAGAAGGGAGGGCCCGCAACCAAAATGAAATTTGTCAAAATAAACTTTTTTGGAGCCACCCTTAAGTTCAGTCGGAAAATTTTTTCAATGGGGTGTTTTCGTTTTTTCCTGAGAAAAGTCAGTCCGCAGCCCAAATTGATCGGGGGAAATTTTTGCCCCAAACCTTAATTTCGGACAATTAAAAGGGGAGAGTGCGTTTAGGAATGGAGTACAAAGAACAGATCAAAAAACGTTTCGGGTTTCCATTTATCAACAAAACGGACAAATAAAAAATCTACAGATGAATGAGATGTGGTGTGTGTGTGGTAAAGAAAGGTTTTTCATCGCAAAACCCACTACCAAAATCACTTATCTTAGTGTTTCATTCATCTTTTTTGTCGAAAAGGGGAAACCCCCAAAAACGTCATTTGACTGTTCTTGTAATTAAAATTGAAGCTTACATTCAATTTCATATTAATTGTTTAAAGTCGAGGTTGGGTGATTGTTTTCCTGAAAAAGGGGGAAGGCCGGGCCCCCACCCTTAAGTCTCCCCGGACAATTAAATAATGGGGTGTTAGTATTCACTGAAGAGGGGGGAAAAGGCAAGCGAAAATAAAATGAAATTTTTAAAAACAAAGAATTTTTATACCCATTTAATCAACTCGGCAATTTTAAATACTAAAAAGTGGTTAGTTTTACTGAGAGAGAGAGAGAGAGAGAGGAAGGAAGAAAAAACAAGCCAATCGCATTTTTTCAAGCAAAAATTTGAAAACCAAATTTAAGTCCACTTGAAAATTAAATAATTGAGGGTATTGTTATCACTGAAGAGGGGGAAAAAGGCACTGCCCATGTGCGTTTTTGTTCAAAAAAAAAATTGGCCTACCTTAAAGTCCTCGGACTTTTAAAATAATGGTGGATTGTTTTCACTGATTTTATGGGATACCCAGCAGACAAATTCGAAAATTTTTCAAAATAAAATAGGGTACCCCCCCTTAAAGGGTCCACCGGAAAAATATGAAAAGGGTGATAGTTTTCACTGAAGAAGGGAATGCCCACCAGAACGAATGGAAAAAATTTACAAGACAAAATTTGAAACCCTTTTAATCCTTCGGACAATTAAAAATATGATGATTTTTTTTCACTGAAAAATAGGGAGCCCAGCGACTAAATGCGAAAATTTGGGTCAAAAAAAAACAATATTTACCCACTTCGGGACAATTATAATAAAAGAGTGAGGGTACAGTTTTTTTAGGGGGCAATCAAAAACAAATTTCAAATATTAATTTTTTTCTCGATCAAAACGGTTTGGGGGGTGATTAGATTTAAAACTGAAGAGAGGGGAAGGCCCAGGTTACCCCCCTTTAGTTACCCGAAAAAATTATAAAAATGAGATGATTAAAATTTCACTGAGGGAGGGGGAAGAAAGAGAACAAAAAATTTTGTATTTTTTCAAATCAAAAAATTTTTGGGACCCACCTTAAACCCACTCGGCAATTTAAAATGATGTGATTAGTTTTTTAATTATTATATGTGTTAGCCAGCGGGACTAAAGCAAAAATTTTTTCAAATAAAAAAATATGTTACCCCCCCTTTAAAAACTCGGCTTTTATAATGTAAAATGAGTACATTTACTTAATCAAAAACAATTTTTTTTTTGTTTTAGAACAGTTGGGCTGTTTATTTTCACTGCAAAAAGGGGGAATAGCATTCCCCCCCCCGGACAATTAATTAAAGGGAAAGTGATTATTCACTGAACAGAGGGAAAGGGGCCGTACCAGTGCTAAATTTAAAAAAAAAAAACCCAAACAATAGTTCCCATCTTAAGCCTTTTTCGAAATTTAAAAATGAGGAATTATTTTTTCCTAAGGAAGGGGATCGCCAGCACACCTAATGCGTAATTTTTAAAAAAACAGGAATTTGTGCCCCACCCTTAAGTCCACTCGGAAAATTTACTAAGAGTGGGGGGATTAGTTTTAAATTAAAGATGGGGGGAGGACTTTTCTGCCATGTACGTAATTTTTCCAAAAAAATTTTTTCCCAAACCTTAAAGTCCACTCGAAAATTATAAAAATTGAGGGTAATTAGTTTTCATTGAAGATGGATCGCCAGCAGAACAAATGGTAATTTTCAAAAAACAATAGTTCCCCCCTTTAAGTCCAGGGGACAATTATAATAATAATTGAGCACAATTTAGCAATCAAAAATTTTAGGGTTTCCCCGATCGACGGTTTTTAGAATGATTTCAGGAAGAAAAGGGTGGCCAGCAGACCAAATATGAAATTTGTCAAAAAAAAAATTTGTGAGCCCCCCTTAAGTTCATCGGATAATTTAAAATGGGGGTGATTTTTTTTTCCTAAAGATGTATGTCCAGCAGACCAAAACTTTTCAAAAATTTTTGCCCCACCTTTAAGTCATCGGCAATTAAAAGGGGAAGTGCTTTTTACGGAAATGGCCCGTACAGAAAAAAACAGATAAATAACGTTTCGGGTTTCCCATTTATCAACAAAACAGGACGAATGAAACCTACAGAGAATGAATGGGTGTGTGATGTGGTAAAGACAAGTTTATTCTCCCACAACGCCACTACCAATCCCCCTCATCTGTAGTGTTTCATTCATTTTTTTTGTCGATAAAGGGGAAAACCCAAAAAGTTCATTTAAACTGTTCTTGTAAATTAAATTGAAGTTAAATTTAATTTCATTTAATTGTTTCAAGATCGACGGTTGGGTGATTAGTTTTCCTGAAGGGGGGAAGGCCGGGCTCCCCCCCTTAAGTTGCCCGGACAATTATAATAATGAGGGTGATTATATTCATAAAGAGGGGGGAAGGAAAGCAGAACAATAAATAGTATTTTTAAAACAAAAAATTTGTTACCAATTTAATCCACTCGAAAATTTTTAATCTGAAAGGGGTTTGGTTTTTCATGAGAGAGAGGAGAGAAGAGGAAGGACGCACAGCCAATGCGCATTTTTTTCGACAAAAATTTGAACCCAACTTTTAAGTCCACTTGAAAAATTTTAAAATAATGAGGGTAATTCTTATCAGAAAGGGGAAAAGGCGAAACTGCCATGTGCGTAATTGTTCTAAACAAAGAATCGTGACCTACCCTTAAGTACCGAAAAATTATACTAAGAGGTGATTATTTTTCACTGTTGTATGGGTGCCCAGCGATAAATTCGTAAATTTTCAAAATCAAAAAATAGGGTACCCACCTTAAGTCCCTCGGATAAATGGAAAATGAGGGTGATGTTTTACTGAAGAAGGGAATGGCCACCAGAACAAAAGTGTAAATTTAAAGACAAAGAATTTGTAGCCCCCCTTTTAAGTCCATTCGGACAATTATAATATGATGATGTTTATTTTTCACTGAAGATGGTTTGCCAGAAACAAATGCGAAATTTTGTTCAAAAAAACAATATGTTACCCATCGGAAAAATTTAAATTAGAGTGGTTACAGTTTACGGCAATCAAAACAATTTCATTTAATTTTTTTTCCCAAAAAAACGGTTGGGTGATTGTTTTCACTGAAAAAGGGGAAGGAAAGTTACCATTTGTCTACCCCGAACAATTATAAAAATGAAGTGATTAGAATTCATGAAGAGTTGGGAAGACAAGCAGAAAAAATGAATATGAAAATTTTTCAAATCAAAGAATTTGTGCCCCACCCTTAAACCCACTGGAAAATAAAATTATGACGTGATTAGTTTTAATTTTTATATGTGAAGCCAGCAGACTAAAATGCGTAATTTTTTCAAAAAAAAAACAAATTTACCCCCCTTTAAAGTCAACTGGGCAATTTTTAAAAAGAGATGATCAGTTTAACGTAACAAACAATTTTTTTTGTTCTGATCGACATTTTGTGATTATTTTCACTGAGAAAGGGGAATAGCAGTAGACACCCTTAAGCCCCCCCCGGAAATTATTATAATGAAATGATTATATTTCACTAACAGGGGAAAAAGGCAATCCAGACGTAAATTTAAAAAAAAACAAAAAACAATTGTTACCCCTTTATCCATTCGATAATATAAAAGGGAGAATTAGTTTCACTAAGATAGGGACGCCACCCCCTCTGGTAATTTTTCAATACAGAGAATTTTGACCCACCCTTAAGTCCATCGGACAATTATATAAGAGTGGATTAGTTTAATAAAGATGGGGGGGGACGATCTGACCTGTCGAAATTTTTTTTCAAAAAAAAAATTTTTGTCCAACCTTAAAGTCCATGGGACATTATAATAATGGGTGATTTTTTTTGAATAGGGATCCCACAGAACAAACGTTTTTTTTAAAAATAAACAATATTTCCCCATTTTAAGTCCATGGACAATTATTAAAAAATGAGCACAATTTACGGCAATCAAAAAAAATTTTGGGTTTCCCGATCGCGGTTTATAAATAGTTTTTCACGGAAGAGAAGGGGGCACAGACCAAATATGTATTTTGCAAAAAAAAAATTTTGTGACCACCCTTTAAGTTCACTCGTAATTATACAATGGGGTGTTGTTTTTTCCCTAAAGAAAATTCTGCCCAGCAGCCAAAACTTGATCAAGGAATTTTTGACCCCCCCTTTAAGTTACTCGGCCCAATTTAAAGGGGAGGGCAGTTTAGGGAAAAATGGACCGAAACAGAAGCAGTAAAAATGAATTTTTCGGGTTTCCCATTTATCAAAAAAAACAGGGAATGAAACCTACAGATGAAAAAATGGGGTAGTGTGATGTGGAAAACAATTTTTTCATCGCAACAACGCCACTCCCCAATAAAAATTCATTTTAGTTTTTTCATTCATCGGGGTTTTGTGATAAAGGGGAAACCCAAAACAAACATTTTTTGATCTTTTTTTGTAATTTAAATTGGCTTACTTTAAATTTTCTTTAATTTTTTAAGTCGCGGTTTGGGGTGATAGTTTTCCCTGAAGAAGGGAAGGCCGGCCCACCCTTAATCTGCCCGGCAATTTTTAAAATGAGGGTGATTAGTATTACTGAAGAGTGGGGAAGGCAAGCAAAACAAAAAATATGAATTTTAAAAACAAAAAATTTTTTTCCCTACCTTTTTAATCCCTCGGACAATTTTAATACTGAAGGGTTTTTTTTCACTAAAGGAGAAAAAGGGGGGGAAAAAAAAAGGGGGGGGAAGAGAGAGGGGGAAAAGGAAAGGGGGGGGGGCCACCCCCAAAAAGCGCATTTTTTCAAGACATAGATTTTTTTTGACCCTTTTAAAGTCCACTTGAAAAAATTATAAAAATGAGGTATTGTTATCCTGAAGAGAGGAAAGGGAAACTGCCAGGGGAATTTTTCCCAAACAAAGAATTGGGCCCCCCTTAATCCACCGGAAAATTAAAAATGAGGTGATTGGTTTTCATTGATTTTATGGGATAGCCCAACTAAATTCGTAATTTTCAAAATAATAATAGGGTTACCCCCCCTTAAGTCCACTCGGATAATTTGATAAAAGGGTGACTAGTTTTCATGAAGATGGGGATTGGCCCCAGAACGATGGAAAATTTAAAAGACAAAGAATTTTTAACACCCAGTCCTTCGGAAATTTAATAATGATTGGATTATTTTCACTAAGTGGGGATGCCCACAGCAAAAATGGTAATTTTTCAAAAAACATATTTTCCCCCACTCGGCAATTATAATTGAGGGTAATTTACGGCAATAAAAAAAACAAAATTTTTTATTAATTTTTTTCTCGACAACGGTTGGGTGATTAGATTTCACTGAAAGGGGGGGGAAGGGCCCCAGGTTACCACCCTTTTTTACCCGAAAATTAATAATGAGATGATTAAATTTTCACTGAAAGTTGGGAAGAAAAGCGAACAAAAAATATTAATTTTTCAAACAAAGAATTTGTGACCCACCCTTAAATCCACTCGACATTATACTAATGACTGTGATTATTTTTTAATTTTATATGTGATCCCAGCAACTAAATGCGTTTTTTTTTCTAAAAACAATATGTTACCACCCTTAAGTAAAATGGACATTATAATGATGAATGGACATTTCTTAATCAAAGAAATTTTTTTTTTGTTTGTAGACCCCGAAGTTGGCTGATTAGTTTTTCCTGCAAAAAGGGAAGATAGCCAAAAGCCCCCCCCGGACAATTATTATAATGAAAGTGATTTTTTTCACTAAACGAGGGAAAGGGGCGTCCAGGCAAAATTTAAAAAAAAACAAAAAATTTGGTTACCCCTTTTAAGTCCATTCGAAATTTTAATAAGGAGGTAATTGTTTTACAAATAGGGATCGCCGCACACCTAATGGAAAAATTTTTAAATACGGAATTGTGACCCACCCTTAATCCACCCGACAATTATACAATGATGTGATTTAGTTTTCAATAAAGTAGGGGAGGACGATCTGCCTTTAAACGAAATTTTTTAAAAACAAAAAAATTTTTTCCCAAACCCCTTTAATCCACCGGACAATTATAATAGAGGGTGATTATTTTCATTGAAGATGGGATCGCCAGCAGAAAAAAGCGAAATTTTTTTAAAATTAACAATATGTTACCCCCCTTTTAAAGTCATGGAAAAATTAAAAATAATTTTGGGCCCAAAAATTTACGGCAATCAAAAAAATTTTAAAGGTTCCAATGACGGTTTTTTAATAGATTTAGGAAGAAGGGATGGCCGCAGCCAAATATTAATTTGTAAAATAAAAAATTTTGTGAGCCACCTTAAGTTCATTTCGGAAAAATTATACAATGAGGGTGATTCGATTTTTTTGAAGAAAATCATGCGCAACAAAAATTGTTCAAGGTTTTTTTACCCATTAAGTTATTCGGACAATTATAAGGGGAGAGTGCGTTTACGGAAACGGCGTACAAAGAACAATCAAATAAAACGTTTGGGTTTCCATTTATCAACAAAACAGACGAATGAAACTCTACGATAAGAGATGTGGTAGGTGTGGGGTTTAAAAGAAAATTTTTATTATCGCAACAAGCCAATACCAACACATTCTCTGTAGGTTTCTTTCATCTTTTTTTGTCAAAAGGGGGGAAACCCGAAACTTTCATTTGATCTTTCTGAATTAAAATTGAAGTTTTACTTTTTTCAAAAT
>NW_027629555.1:0-37302 GCF_034508935.2 Berghia stephanieae | reverse complement strand
GGGGCTTCGGGAAAAAGCACACCCCAAAAGCCCAGTGCCGGGAACGAGATCTTTTTACGCCACGCCCCGACCCGTGATCTTTTGCGATGACAGGGGACCCCCTGGATCGCACCCTCGCGGCGCCGGGCTGTACAGTCGCTATCTTTGCTCGCTGGAAGATCACGCGAACAGCATGGGCACTCATTAATCGCGATCTCGACGCACCACAGACCGCGGGGGTGCTCGAAGCAGCAGCCCAGCGAAGAGTTCCTTCGTGACCGTGCCCCCTGGCGAAGCACGCCAGGTCGCTGAAAACCCTCCCCGGGCCGTTCGCTATCAACCACGTCGTTTGCCCACATGGCTCGGTTCGAGGTGGAGCGATGGAACCTCTTAGTGGACAGTATGCTGTGTTTCCCCTGACAAGTTCCTCGCACGCGCTACCGCTGCTACTGCCATTACAACATTTGCAATGACCGAGAGCGCACACCGGGGAAAAACTTGCTCACAGCAGCGACCTCGCGGCAGACAACAGCGCTACCGACACTACGTTCGCGTTGACGGGAGCGGAGAGGTGACCTTCACGGGCCGGCGATCTACGACTACGGAAGCTGACTGCCATGTTTACCATGATCACGTTCGCCCTTCTTTCTCTAATCACGCTGGGCGTAGGCGTCTTTATTTTTTTCGTCCATGTATAGCATCCTCCCAGACACGTACACTCCCAAAACCCCTTGAGCAAGAAATGGAAAATTACGAAGACGGCGAAGGGCAGATCACGTATCCAGAAGACTATGGTATCGAACCAGGGGATGTCGTGCTCATAGACAAAAAACTCCCTTGGGTGTTCAGTGGGTTTTAAAACAATTTGCAAACGCACATGTAATTTAATAAACAATCATTTTTATGAGCCGTAGTTAGGAATAAATGGTATTGTTTCGGAATATGTGACTCGGACCGGGCAAGGGAGATGTTCCGTAAAAAGTTACTTGTTCCCTAAAATCAGACTTATTTTTCCCGGGAAATTCGTTACTTGTTCAGGATCAGGAAAATTCGACCATTTCTCTTTTGTGTAATCAGACACAAATGACATCATTGAATTCTTTTTAATTTCTACCATCATATCGTACCAATTTATTGCCAAGCCAAAGTCGTTACAAAATGACACGTTTGAACGTCCATGTCATGGCAAAGATCTGAAACTTGCCTATTTTAACAACGACGAGGATTGGATAGATGAAATGGTAGTGAGCAGGTGTATTATGCTAATGACGGATGGTGGCAGTGATTTGACATTAACATTCACCAAGAACCAGATAGTCTCTAAATTTGAACAAGTCGCCGAAGAAATGAAAACATGGAACTTAAAATCCTGAAGCAGGACGTCGTACACGTCACTTGTTTATTGAGATTGCAAACAAAAGTCAACAACTCTTAGACATTATGGTGTCCCAAGGAATGATCTGCAAAAAAAGGAACGACGAATAATAGTAATCGATATCTAACTATGAATACTGCTTTAGGCAGTTCTCAATAAATTGTAAGGAACAGCTCGCCTTCAGGGTCCAACTCGCATTGTCCAAAACAAGTCCCATTATAGGGAACAAGTCGGTTTTAGGGAACATTTTGACCCGGAACAAGTCCGATTTTGCGGAACAACTGGGGTTAGTCCGGAACAGCTACCACTTGAACCGGGGGTGCGTCATGTATTCCAAAACAAACATATATGTTCCACACTACGACTAGTGTATACAAAGAAACGTGAGTCGAATCTAGGTCTTCTTTTTTCTTTTCTTTTTGCGCTTGATCGTGATTGTTTCGTACTCTCGGACGCTCGCTGAACCACCTGCGCTGGGATCAGATCCATTCGGGCGTCTGTCACATCGAACACTGCGGCGGGACACCAGCGTCATCCAGACGGTTGCCCAGCGCAATGGCAAACTCGGCCATACCTTGGTAACTCGGTGTGGTGATCCACCCGTTTCGATACAGACTGCGCTGTATGACTTCGAGCGGCGACATGTCTACGTCATCTTCCGGGTCGCCTATTTCATCGAGCGTTAACAGGGGTAGTGTTCCAGCGTCTTCTACACTCGGGAGCGTTTGGCCCGTAGCGCGAAGAAAGAACCCGCCTCATGTTTTCGTATTTATCGCCATCGCGGAGTTGCCAGAAACGGGTGCGAACGCCTATGCGCGTCTCGGGCTCCATAACGATATTCACTGCGTCGTTGTGTTTGTCGATGAACAGCACGGCGTTGGAGAGCACTATGAGCGAGAGGTGGAGATTCCATGCAATCTGAGAGGCGTCCGTGGAACAGGTTACCCGTCCTTCGATCATACATGGGGGGTTCTGGGACGTTGAACTCACCAAACAGGTACGTGTAGACATCTGCCAGGCGGAAGGTTCCGGACAGCTTCTGCGATTTGGTGATTTTGCCGAGGTCGTTTGCATCTGGCGTCGACATGGTCGGCTCTCTGAACGCATCGGACCCCGGAATCAACGCGACGGGGAGCGGATAGAGCATGAACGGATCTTCGTGTGTCCTGTAATCCTCGAGGTACAAAATCACTTTGTTTGCCAACGAAGCGCTTCCAGTCGGCAGATTGTTCGTCAGGGTCTCTCATCGTGTCGCCTACATGGAGGCGAACCTCGGAAACGTTTTCCTGTACATGGTCTTCATACCACTCTCTCCAGGTGCCTCCAGTTGCATTGAGGTAGCCGCTGATGCTCGCGATTGCGGCGCGCGTAACGATGCGCTCGAGTGGATCCCCGGCGAGACGCACAATCTCGACAAATTTGGTCTTGGTGAGGGGTTTCGACGGAGATCGTTTGCACGGGGAAAATGAAAGTTCTTGAGATTCAGAATCCAATCAGGCGCCAGTGCGAGTTCGCCGGTGTGACTGTTTCTTGTACGAAATTTTCTCTGACAACAGCTGTGCGATCTCGGTGTTTTGTGGGAGTCCAAATGAAACGAGACTGGGCTCCGAGCCCAACTCTGCGTCGTTTGCGGTCTCGATGGGTTCTGCAGTCGCTGCGCTTGTGGATGGAATGGATAGCGAGCAATGCCTGGGAGCGAATGGAAGGGCGCGCAGTGCTACGTGTTTCCGGATGTAACAGAACCCAAATCACTGATCGTACTTAAGAGACGCTGTGAAGCATCTGCTCGAAGTGTTTTTTTAATGCGATTGGTGGTTTCTTGTTTCTCAATCACGCGCTGGATACAGTACGAGAACAGCAAACCACCGTCTGTCGGTGATTGGATTGAGCAATTTCAGGTCGGGGTTGAAGCCAGAATCTTTCAGCATCTTCAGATACGGATTGTTTTCAGCTGGAAGCGCAGGTTTGTGCCTCCATAACAATCTCCGGTTTGAACGGATCCACACCGTAGAAGTCGATTTTCTTCAGTTTCGTGCGGCCGCGTTTGTCATGCTGTTTTTTCTTCGACATGATCCACGTGCGCATCTCGGCCAGTTGCGTGCGACGTGAGGGCCAGTAACACTCCAGAGCGAGTTGATCCTCCCGGAGGCGACGCTCGACAGCCAACGTCGCTTCTTTGAGAGTCTGGCTCCTGAACGGTGCGAGCCAGTACGGCTTCGGGATCGCTCAGGACCCGCGCGCGCGACCTGGTCGTCGTTGATCTGCGGCGAAATCGGGGCATAGTCCGCGATGCTGGAGAGTATTTCCGTAATGTTGTCTTCCCTACACCTTCACATTCATTCGGATGTCCACGGTGGTCTGCTCTGCCAGGCCATTTGCGATGCTGGCGAACGCCACCATATCCATAGCCAACGCAGTGAGCATCACTGCTTCAGTGTAGTAGTCAGTTGTCCGCGCAATACGCGCAATGGCGCTGCACCACGAGGTGGGGTCCGTTTCGGTGCTAGTGGGTATCATGTGTGCAATATGGACAGCGTCGCGCAGAGATATTAGTGAAGAGACTCACTGCGTCCTCCGACGCCCAACTGACGCGCGCGTTTCGCGTTGCGTGGAGAGCTCGAATCAATGTCGTGCGGCGAAATTCTTGGTCGCTAAGCAGCGTTTTTTATGCGCTTTTCCGTGCGACCCGTCGCCCAGAACCGCAGACGCAGTTTCGTTTTCAATCTCCTCTCGCTCAGGTTCGTCCTTTGCGAGCATAAAGAGACGGAGGTGTCGCGATCGTATGGGTCGTCGATGCGCGGAACATGTACCGCCCGTCCAGAACGCGTGGGGTGTCTTTGTCAGGGATGAAGCCCGTCGAGGCTCGAGCGGATCCACACAGGCATCGCTTGGGTTTTTGAAGGATCTCCATGATCGATGGGATTTCGAAAGCTGTTTCATGCATCGCGCGCGCCGTCGATGCGGCGCTCCACCTCGTTTAGGTGGCGGTGGCGTTCATGGGTGTCTGATACAGGGCGCGCAACAAGCTACGCCTATCCACATAGCCTGCCAGCTTGTAGTATTGGAGCAGCCGCACGTCCACAGGTGGGGATGCCGGAACGGTGGGAGAGAATTGGTGCGGAGGGCCGTTGTTCGAAAGCAAGCGTAGTTCGTTTAGCACGGACAATGAAAATACGGTGGTTTCCGGTGGCATGAGATCGCTGGCTTGCATGAGGATGGTGAAATAGAGCGACGTGGCGCATGTCGATAAGCCCGCGCGGTTCCACGGCGAGGTAGGGATCGGCGTAGGTGTCGCTGGCAATCTTTACGAGACGGCGTTGCGAAGTACGACCCCGCTCTCGCCGTCTGTGAAGTCGCGGCTTGGATGCGAGGTCAGCTGCAGTTAGATGCGCGGAGTCCGGCTATGGCATTGGCTCGAACGTTCCCTGACAGGACCGCCATCGAGCGAAAGCGTGTCGAATAAATTCGTAGTGGGGTCCGGGAAAAATGCCTCCAGGGATGCATCGGATAGGCGCCTGGCAATCTCTGTACGTCCGTTTCGTAGCAAATACAGGAAGGCCAATTGATGGGAACTGCCACAGCACCCAACTTGTCTGCGTGCGGTTTCGTAAACTGAATCGCGCAGCGCTTTCGTCAATTTGGGTTCAGGAACAAGTCCCACGGGAGGGGCCGTGTGCCACACGGGTCGTTTCATTTCAGACGTTCGCGTACGTAAACGAGGAGATCCACGGCTACCGTTCTGAGTTCGGGTTCGATGCCAGCGGCATTGGAACACCAGAGCGGTATGAAAACATCTTCGGTCCTGTAGTACGAATTCTCCAAATGGGGGTATGTTTCGTTTTCATCGTCTGGGCGAACGTGGGTGTCTTGAAATCGATTACGTACAGCCCATCGCTCGCTTCGTTCGGAGGGTCGGCGTTCGGTGTGGGCTTGAGTACTGTGGGGACCACCATGTGCGCACGCATCGATGGTTCTTCTATTCCACGCTGCCAAAACTCCAGGTGGGCGTACGCAAAAAAAAGCTGAAAGTTCAGCATCGCTGAGGGCATCCAGTTCTTTCAATGATGTCTCATTTTGAGACCACCACTACGGAGCGCGTTGTAGAGCTTATCGAACTTCTGGCGTTCTTCCAACTCAATCACTGGCACAGATTTGGGCTTGTCACGGATTGCAGCACGTTTGATTTTTTGGGCGTGCCTTCGGTTTTCGAGCGCGCGCTCCTCTGGGGACTACGACACTGGAAGTGCGAGGGCGCTTTCGAAATTCCGTACTCAGATAGTTGTCGCGGATGCTGCTTGTATGGCATCAGTGGTTTGAAGGGTTCGCAAACGCTCAACGATGGTTGCGTCTAGGTCTGCGTCCAGTGCGCGAATTAGCATCACGCACCATGTTTAATACGCTTTCGCGTGGGCCCAACTTATTGGGGGTATAACGTTGGACCGTCATGAATTTATCACCATCTGTGCGACCTCGTCTGCATCATTTGTTCGACTGCGCGCTCGCAGCCATGGGAGCAGAATCTCGAATACCCCCCGGGTCCAGGAACATATCATAACGCGTTGTGGATCTATGACAAACGAGCTGTTCAGTATAACAGACGCAACTGCCGAACGCGCAAAGCCTGCGGCCGCTGCGGTATCCTTCTCAGCCAAGGCAACGAGACTCTTACCCACATCGACGCCATCCGTTCCTCCCATGCGCACCATGTAACTTTTAGGAACGAGTGCGCGCTGAGGGTTTTCTGCCCACGCATGATTCACTTGCGCGCTCCGCAATTTGATTTGCGACGGGAAGGAAAACTTATCCTGCGGGTTCCGATTTTGCACACGATCGCGGCTCCGTGGACGGTATCCTCCCATCGAACAAATACCTCAAGCAGTTTGGAGATTAAGCTATCGTGTTTGGGGTCGTTCGGGCGTCGTGACTTCAAAAGAAATCAAGTCGTTGTGAATCGTCAGAATCACGAAACGTGTCTGTGTGCACAGCCAGTGCGACTGGATTCACGTTGTCCTCTTTGTAGCCCTCGAGTACATAAAACATAATCGGCTTGACCCCAAATCATGGTCGCGTGAGCTACGGAGCAAGTGCAAACGCTTGCAGCTCGAGCTCGATTTGGGGTTCAGCCTTTCGAATGGAACGCCGCGGTGAAGGAATTCCCTACGTAATTTGGGAAATCCTTCGCGGACGGGCTCCCGAAGGGGGGCGCGCGAGCCCTTTCCAAGCATTGCGTCTTTGGCCGTAGCTGCTCTATTTCCAGCGCCGAGCTTGGGTGAAAGGAGGCCAGAACAGACGCGGAAGGGAAACCTTTGTCCAACGGAGCCCGCTTCGGTCGGTCTTTCCTTACATGTGTGCGGAAACGCCTTTTTTCTTTGGTGGATGATTTAATCACTCCTGGCTATCGTTGCGGAACGAAAAAAGATCCATGCGATCGATTTTGCCTCGTTTCTTGGGAAGCACATGCCGTTACACAAACCACCTGAGTGGAAGAGGGGGGGGCGGGAGTTTCACGTCGGCTTCTGCGACACGAGATTTTCGATTCCGTGGCACTCCGCAGTAAATTTGGCGAGAAAACTCTTGATTGACTTGGAGGTTTTTTGCGCCCTCCGGCAGCTCAGGGGTCCGCGTAGGGGGGGCGGTGTTTTTTGTTGTTAAAATCGAACTCCGTCCAAATCCAGATCTCGCAAACCCAAGTGGTAAAGCCCCACCTGACAACTTTGTGACTCCCCTTCGGGTACTGCCGGTCAGCCACTTGCGAGAGGGCTGACAAGTCCGAAGATCGCCTAGCCCCAAAAACCCGATGTTTCCACACACCAAATCGCTGTCGTCTGTTATAAAACGCACCGCATACGATGGCCATGTCGGACCGCCTTCGGCGTGCCAAAAAAAAATGGAAGAAGCCCTTCCCTCGGTCGTTGGGGGGGGGAGGAGCTAATGATTAGGGGGATAAAACTTCAAAACGAACTCTGCACTATCATTTAAACGGAAAGATAAAAAACACAACAAACTATTGTACACCCAAAAAAATCATTTACTCAGACTCGCTTCCCCGCCCATGAGATTGATTAACTTCGCGATGTGTGCGACGGAGTTGCTCTAAAGTTCTCCTCCTCGTGTATCATCTTATCGGTGCGGGTAATCTCGGGTCAACAGACTCAACCTTCGGTTCCACGACTGGCGCAGGGTTTTTGCGGGGGTGGTCGGCGGAGATGAACTGGCGTCGGGGGGAAGTCGAACCACCGGATACTCATGGCCAGGGTACGTTCGGCGGTCTTTGTTTTTCAGAGCAGAACGCGGCGCAACCGGGAGGCCGTGGCTGTGAAGTAATTTCACCATCCGTGAGTGCTTTTAGTGAGCTGTTTCGTTTTTCCTTCCCCGTCGCATCGGGGAACGGTGTGGGTGCTCGAAAACATTGTGCTTCCCTACCTAAAATGCAGCCCAAATGTCTTCCCGACGCCGCAGGACCGATCAAGATATTTCGTCGCCAGGACCGATAGGATGAAAGCATCTGTATCGCCCGGAAAATTGTCGTGCAACGCATTCTCGCTTTTGGGGAGTTCAATGCGCCCACCAAGAGATCGCCGCCTAGGAAAACGATGTGCGTTGGGTTGGCGTTCCCCCGTATCTCCACCCATGGCCAATTTGGTACACAAAAACCCCGAGCTTGGGTCTGTTTGTGGGGCGAAATTCTCAAACCTGGCGCTTAAAATCGCTTTCGGTTGCGCCACAACGGGGTGGGCGCTCTTTTCCCCCAATACGTTCCAGGAGAATGGCGTCCGGCATCCCCCCGGATCCACCCCGTGCTGCTATTGCGCGGCGTCTCGGTGGGCCGCGGTCCAACAGCGAAAAGGTTGCGGTGCGACCCACAATGAGATGGTTAAGCACCATGTGTCCCTCGCCTCATATCGACCCCCTAGGGTCTACTGCATGAGATTGGACGCTGTGACTTTAGAGCATTCTTCTGCTTTTTTGGGGTTTGCCTTTCGATCGGTCATCTTGGGCCACTTTTGAAGTGCCCAGCGCATGAAGGTTTTCATGTTCCTCTCGATTCGGAGCGCGGGATCCGCTGAAATACATGCATCTGCGATTAGTTTGGATACTGGACTACCCTCCCGAGGAGCGAGCGTGGCATTTTCCCGGAGTGCACCGCCGAAAAATATTTCAGTGCCTCGTGAGGGAAGCGTTGGATTTTCTGCCGACGGCCCAGTTTTCAGGCCGGTATCGTTTTGGGCTTTCCGCATCGTCGTATTGTATTTATCGGCACCAGGGATGGGTCGTAGCGAGCGCCATGTGCCCACGCTGCTTTTTCACGTCCAAGCCACTGTCCCCGCTTTGGTAAGTAGGCTTAACGTTTGTATCCCGCGACGCGTGAACGGCCTGGCGAGTAAATTTGACCAACGGGGCATGCAATTTTTATCCTTTTTTTGGCGACAAAGCGGGAGCGAGATTGGGGAGTAATTATTGTCCTTTCCACTGGCCACACTCGCACCGGCACCGTGTTGTGTGAAACAATTGGGCCACTGTTCTTTAGTCGACCTGCCAGTACTGAACTGGATTTGGCCATGATTCCAAACAACACGGTCCAGGTTTGAGTTGGCCAGAGTGCACGAGCGTCTTTTTTTCTTGGCATTTAGGCGGCGCGGCGTACGTCAAATAGCCAACCGAGTTCCTGCTACCTTTCCGGACATGGTTTTTTCCCGGTCCAGTGCCGACCCAGGGCCACCCCTTTTTTTCCCGAACCCATTGTGTCCGCTTTACAAAACTAGCGGGCGCAACTACTCCCGGTGCGTGATCGGTGCGCACGGGTACCCTTATCTGTTGTTTCTATTTATAAAAACAAAGGGAAAGGACAATTAGTGCTTTTGTATTGGTCGCCGCTCTCTTGAAGCGTGGGAAGCGCTGGCAGGTTTTGTTCGCGGGCAACCGCGCTGCAAAAGCCTTGCAAAACCGGCGGATAACCATCCCCAGCGCGATTTTTTCGGTATCATTTGAGAGAAACGTCAGGCGTATGGCAAAGAGCCAAGCCGCGAAGGATGGCGGGAGCCCAGCGGCGACATTAACGCAACAAACGGCGCGTTTCGCGACATCGTCCAGTTCAAGCGCGCTAGGCTCGGTATAGGAAGAGACTTGATGGGTTCTTGCGTCCGTGGTCCGCAGCAACTTTTTTTTGCTCGACCAAGTCGAGATTTCGCAACGGTTTGCGTAACGAAACCGCGGTGCGAGCACAAACTCGGAAATTCCTTGGGGTACCGCGAGTTGAGTCTCGTGCGGTCGGGGAACCCAGTGCGTCTCGTCGCCCCCGTGGTTGCGAAAATGGAGCGGCTGATGATCCCACAAGATTCGCCCGTCTTTGTTGGCCGAGAGGGCTCGGGGCACGGAACACGAGTACCACTCAAAGCGACCGTTCGTTTTGTATGGATGCGGTTCGGCACGCATTCCCCCGCCGTTACGGCGCAGCACGCGGTTTGTTCCCGGGATGAATGCCTTCGCACTCGAGCGTCGTGGGATTCACAATCGTCCAGCCTGTGTGGGAGGCGCGCTGGCATTCCCCCCCTCCGCCATCCGGTTGGGGAGCAGAAGACTGACTTCGCCGCGTCGACGCCACGAGGTGTTCCGGATCCTTCAGGTTTTGTGGTCTTTTCTATCCACAATGCGCGCCGTCAGTTTTTGTTGCCGGGCCAGGGTGCATCGAGCCTTTCTTGTAAAATGTGACGGGGACGGCATTCTTCATGAGCAAGTGGAACAGCTCCCCCTGATTGCCACCGAGAACACTGTATTTTTTGGGGTTTAAAACGTGAATGCACGGGTCGAGAGATCGCTTTCGTATAGTTTGGGTTGCACGACCACCGCCCACACGGTTGGGGAGTTGCTGTACACAACGCCATCGGGCCCTTGGCTAAGCAGACAACTCTCCCGCCCCGTTGCCTTTCGGTCTTGAAACGGGCGGAACCTTGGGATTTGTGTGAAACATGGTAGCTCAAAGAACATGTCGCTCCCCCTACGCATCGTGGGTGTGGGAGGGCAGAAATGCGTTCCTCAAAAAATTTGTTTCCCGCCGCCAGTCCGTCAACGCACACCACAAAGAGGTTCAAAAAAATCTCAAAATGAAAGGGGATGACCCCGGGAATCCACGACGTTCGAACCCCCCCCCACCCACTGAAAAATGGGCTGTACGATTTAATGAGCCGCTTTGACCATTTTGACCCTAATCCAGACACTCAGCCTCGGAAAGTGGGATTCCGTGTCCACAGTGGAGTACCCCATAACCCTTCGGAATGTTCCCATTCTTTTCCGAAATTTTGTGAACCAACGATTAATCCCTTTTTCTCGCCATAATTATGCGTGACTTCTGGTGGGGAAGAAGGTGTACTGGTTGTTAAGATCGTTGGGGGGCCTCGTGATGGCGGGTGTAATGGGGGTCGTGGCATCATTTTTCATTTACGCGATTTGAAACCCCCTTGGCAAAGGGTTTATGCCCAAAGTTACCAAAATGGCCATCAATTAGGAAATTTTGGTCCGAAACCTTGTCAAGTGCCTTTTCAAAACGCAAAAATGTAAAAATGAGCAATGGGTCCCCGCCCCCACCCACCGGATCTATAGTGTCGTAGACTTTTATCGTCCTCATTATGAACCCCTGACGAATTGCGGTGCGTCTTGTAAGATAATGCGGTATGAGGAATGAAAAACCGACTTTGCGTGGAGGAATGGCCCGGTGCCGCATCCGGAAAAATTCCGCCTTTCCGCCAGAGGAACCCCGCTTTCTTTCTGGTGTCTTGGCCAATGAAATCAGATGTGATTCGGTGTTGTTACCAAGTCAACCCCAGTCAATATTCCGAGAGAAACGGACAGGGGCGATGTCTATTTTTTTTTCTCAAAACCCTCACACCTCATCCATGGAAGGGCGGGGGGGAAAATGGGAGAGGAGAAGACATGAAACGGTGGTAATGGAATCAAAATGCATACCCACCCATCAATGCAGCACGCTTCCTTTTTGTGCGAGGGCTCTGGGACAGTCCATCGTCGTCATGAGTTTTCGTCCCATCCCAATGATTAAGGTCGTCGTATGGCAGCTACACGCCGTGGTCCCCTTTCCCATGGGTATCTCGACATCGCCACAAACGTTCCAAGTAGACGCGTGTTGATTCTCGAGGGTATTTCCCTTCTCCGAACATGCGCATTTAGTGGGAGGTCCACGGCGGTACGCTTTAAAGTACCCTTGGCTCCTCCACTTCTTTTTCCTAAGGTACCATAGAAGGGGGGAGGGGCGCGACAGAACTGTGAGATTGCGCAGATGAGGTCGCCCCCGTAACGCCTTAATTGAACCGAATGGGAAGCGACTTGTTCAGGACGAGTTGAGCGGTCCCCCCTTTTTTCTCGCTAAAAACTACACGAACAGGACATCCATTGTGCCGTGATATGGAAGTGTGCATGGCTTTTTAAACCCCGGGTTAGCAGATCTTTAACTCGTTAACAATGGAATCGTTGTCGGTGGGGGTTCCCCCGTCCACCCTCCCCACAAGGAATGCTAATAGAACAACTCGGGCCACGTTTAAAATTAAAAAATCCCCCCCCACGAAAAATTTTGAGTAGCTTGTGACCCAGCCCATTGACAAAGTCGTTCAGGATTCCAGCATTCATTCTGGTGTCTCTGTCCCCCCGAAATCTAATTGCGGCTTCCGTTTATTCCACCAGTGGCCAAATACCGTCGATTCCCGACAAAGCGCTTCACGCGAAATCCCCGTTTCCGGACCTTCAATGTCCCTCCGCGTTTTTAAGGGACCTTTTCCTGGCGGCTGAAATTGATACAGAGGAAAAGTAACCCAAATTGGGTAGCGAATCAATCATCGACGCTCTTGCCCGCGATAAATTCTTTTGATGAATACAACAACGCCGAGATAGTCGGTGCGATGTCTGCGAGCCCAAATCGTAGCACGCTTTTCTCTTCAACATACTGAGCTGTCAGCATTTCTGTATGTAGTTATTTCGTCAAAGGTACTATATATGCCATAGTGGCTTAACATATGGTGTTGTTTGGGGATACATGACTTGTACTGGAAGAAATCGCGATGTTTTAGAAGAAAATGAGATGTTCCGGAAAATATCACTTGTTCTGGAAAAAAGAGAGATATCCCCGACCAGCACAGGAACGCAACGGGTCTGAAACACGAAACAGTTTAGAATATACAGTAAATGCCACGTGGTCCAGGAAACTAAGACGGGAACACATGTTGGGGGATGATAATGGTGCGGGTTCATGGATCGACGACGCGTGCCTCTCTCGTACGTCCACTCAAACTCACACTCACGTCTTTATGTCTAAGAAGACGACGCGACTCTGCGGCTGCATATTCAGGAGAGCAGGAATACCAGAGTACAAGACCAACATCTCCAAGGTCAAAGTAAAGACGCCCAGACTTGAAGTCAACCCCTTAAGTCGAGATACGACGGTTCTTCTCCTAGAATAATGTATTGCCTTACGCTTCGTGGTAAGGCCTTGTGTTTGCTAGAGGGTAGTTGACAACTGGTCAGAGTTATAACCACCACTTATTTGGATCCAGATGACCTATTCCAGGACGACCACACTTGTTCCCCACTACGGCTAATATGAAACAAAACACACCACGCTACTCTTATCCAACATCAAACGATGGCCGAGCAAAAAATGGTTCAATAACAGCATAGAAGCTTGTTGTATAGATCTCTAACTTAATCAGCGAAAAAATCATTGTCATCTACGCGTCTCAAAATCACAATACGATCAAATTCCACTCTATGTCTGACGGGATGCCATGGCAGAATGCGCTCTTCGTGCACGACCACGCGCCCCGTCCCCTGCGCCATTCGCAATCACATCGCGCACCGGTGTTGGTGTCAATGGGGCCTCCACCACGGCGCTGCGACTGCGTATTCCAAAGGAAACTGAACTAGATATCGCAACTTCGCGCTGGCTGCCGTAGACCTTTTGCATGTATGGTCTATACGACTCCCACGGTGAACGTCCACCACGAGCTTGCCATCGTCATCAGACAGTTCTCCGACAACCCGTCCGTCTTCTTTTTGCGACTGACCAGCGCGAACCTCAGAATAGAAAAGGCGTTGATGGTGCTGAGACTGACAGCGGCTGCGCTGTGGAAAGGCTGCCGCTGCGCGTGGTTCGCTCAGCGTCACTGGATCAGGTTTTGACGAGAGGATGGGGATGATCCGGTTCATGCGATGGTAGAACGCTTTCCCGGTACCACGTCCTCCAATAGCTCCGTTGCATTTCGGACGGCAGGGGCACTAGCATGGCGCGACTGGCCTGCCCTGACTTTCGACAATGTGGCGGATTTTTGCTCCGTAGGTGCGCGTTTCGGGGTTGACGTAGATCATGTGACTGAACGCTGGATCAATTGCGCGCAGCTTTCGCGCTCCGCTCCGTACACGGACGGCGATAGAACGGCGTTGAGACGGTGCTCGCGCAGCTGCCCGCTGTGGGGATCTCGACGCCGGTGCTTTCGCGGATAGCTCAGTCTGGAATTGTATGGCTGAGCGTCACGAAGCGGTTCGTTTCCACGCGCTGCGCTCAGTCCTGCAACGCGTTACTGCAGCGAAATGTGCTGGGCAGCGCGAACCAGCAGCTCTTCCGATTCGCCAAAGTACTCCTCTGCGGGCAGAAGCAGGGGGTTCTGGGGCCCGTTGCTCGGACATGAACATTGGGTGCGGTTTTCCAAACGCGCATGAGCGAGTGCTGCAGTGCGTGATTTTCGTGGCCGGCGTAGTCCGACACGACGCTCAGTGTGTGATCGTGAGCTTTTGGTTGTGGGATGCCGAGCGAATCAGCGAGCTCGCGGTTGGTCAGGTACTGGCGGGCCAGGTGCCGGCCAGTGGAGCCACCATTCATGAACAAGTGACCACCCACAGACGCAGATTTATCAGCGCGGCTGTCGATCACCGCAGATTGCTCTCGCGGACTTCAGGCTTCTTCGCGTTCGGGAGACCTGGCATCTGAAAACGAACTCGCTGTCCTGAATCGCGCTCGTGGGGTGCACCGTGTGCCAGTATGCGCGGGGCGGGTCTCGAGTTCGTCTGCGAGACGCACACCACTTGCGGTAGTTTGGGCTTTCTGGGTTTGCGATGTTCGGCGTGTTGGAGCAGTGTAAACATATCTTAGAAATTGCTTCAACTGGGGTCGTCGAGTTGCGCAAGCAAGGTGAAATCCCGAGGCGCTTGCGAGCAAACGGAGACGTAACGCGTTTCCCATGTCAAGTTGGCTGGTCCCGGGGTACGTTGCGGTTGGTCATGGACGCGAAGGATGACGGAGAGGTTCGGCAGTGGTACCATCCGAAAGGAGTACACTGACGTGATCCAGGGCAACGAATTCAGCCGCACAAACTAAGGAACGGCGGCTTTGGCAAGCATCGCGCTTGGAAAAGATATTGCGGGGCCGTCTGTACCCCTCCGTCTCGTTCATGCGGTTTATAGTCAGAAATGTGAAAACGGAGTGCCAGTTGCAGAGCGTATTCCATCCAATACATCACGGTCCTTCCAATCTTGCGGTGTTCTCACCACGGTCAGTGCTTCTTTCAATGCGACGTTTATCGACGTCTGATAGTTGTTGGGGGTGTATTCGAGTGTCAGTGCAAACTTGGAAACAGGACGTCTCATCGTGCGCATCCGAAAATACGCAAGTGTCCGAAGTTTCATGTTCTGGAACGTTCTGGGACGTAGCCGCAGGGCGCACGAGGTCTCTGGATCCATGCTGTCTGCCATTGTAATTTCAAAGCGAATCTCGGCGGTAGGCGCAAGAAACGGGCTGTTTGGGATCCGTTCTCGTGGACTTCTTCCACAATGTCCATCGATTTGACTCGGTAGTAGTGTCACCCGTCGTGGTGGCATGTCTTTCTTTGTGTGTGCGGCTGGTGCTGGAGGAGTCTCGCACGCGCGGCGCGCTGACCAGTTCGTGATCGAGATACTGGTCCGGTAGTTGCGTGATCCATTTTACAACAACCGCTGGTCAGGGCTCAGTGCACTGCGCAGTGCGCTGGTCGATTTGTACAGGTGGGAGGCCATCGCTCGGTGACCGTGCAGCATCGCGCTTTCCAGCGCGCTTGGGATAAGGGCAGATACCTCGGGCTGCTGCGACAATGCTGCCTGAAGGCCGTCCAGATCGCCGTCTTCGGCAAGCGTCAAACAGCGGGTGGTGGCGAGCATTGGGTAATTATCGTCCACGGCATCCAAAAGCTCTCTATCCGACTCGGGATAGACACCGTTGGTGATGTCGTGGCGTGGGAGGAAGAGTAGCTGGCGCATCTGCGTTTTGGACCACGCCGTGCGAATGGCCCACCAACCGCCGTTACCAGTGGATTTGTTCACCTCGACGTACAGGACCAGATTTGGGTATCCCTCCCGCTGTTTGTCGGGCCCCGCACTGGAGTCAAGCCGGTTTTCGTCCGCACCGTCCCGGAGTTGGATCCGTTCCTCTACGACATGTCGGGAACTCTTCGACAATGCGCTCACGAACGCTGCGATTGCTGGGGGTGCAATATCCCACGCGGACGCTGCATCTTCTTCGCGGTTAGACAAAGCCATCCAGTGCCTTGCACGGGGTATGTGCGCCAGTGGACTGTATGGGCCAGTGCTTTCACATGATCGCGGCGCAAACTCGTGCGCTTTGCTCTCGTGACGGGGGAGTGACCAGAACGCAGGCGCCAGTGTGGACGCGCCCTTTTCATCCAGGTAGTAGTAGCGCACAGGAAGGCCCATGAATAGAACCCCGTAAATCACCACGTCGCCGTCGGTGCTCAGTCGAACCAGAGCCGCCGCGCCGCCAGTGCTCCCACCTCGATTGCGATACACACGCTTGTAGCTGCGCAACACAGCCTGCTTTAGCAATACCCAGATCTTCTTGCGTCCGGTAGCACCGGCTCGGATGTACCAGTCTCGCTCTTCGCCGTTCTTATAGAGGTTGGGTTGAGCGAATTAGATCATGAGTGCCGCCGACAGAATGTGCATGAATGGGGCGCAATTTGCATGCGAGTTCGGACGGTGACAGCGGTCGGTTCTTCGCCTTCGATGGCATCGCAGGCACTTCGAGGCGCTCCATGGCAATTTCCGTGGGGTGCTGGAACCAGGCAACGTCGCGCCAGAAACTCGTAGAAAGCGGTCCAGTCGGCCTCGACGCTTCCTGTATACCCCATGCGCGTGCGCTGCAGAGAAAATAATCTCTAGGGTGTTTTGCATCGCGCGGTGCACTTCTTTGAAATTATCGACGCGGGGGTCTGGGCACGTCGCGAGGCCACGGCGTTCGCACGAGTTCGAGGTAGAGGTGTCGTGGTTTCTTTCTCCATGGCGCTCGCTGTGGTCGCGCTTCAAGTACACGAGCAGGCCCGGGAAGACGCGGGAGCCTATCTTACAGAAGAGCGTAATGCGGTTATACCACGGCTCCACACTGCGGTATGCGTCTGCGTCGGTCATGAGAAGGTAGTGGTACATGAAACTGAGCACGTGTTCGCGTCCTCGGGAGTTCATAGAATCGTCTTTGTGTATGCTCCGCGCTGTGCCGTACGACGCCACCATCAGCTTCTCCAGTACTTTCCCTCGGCCACGCGCAAGAAACGCCTCCGGGCTCGACATTGGAGAACACGCAATCCTCAGCGCCCATAAGCGTTGTCACCGCCGTGGCGTAGGTTTCGAAATTCGATAGAATGTGCGTTGATCCGGCAGGGGGGTTGTCCCGGGGAATGATTTGCGGAACAGACGGCGCTGTGCCTCTCGTGAGCGCCTCCAGGCGGTCGGGATCAAACCATAGTCCTCATCGTGGTGTACGTGAGAATCGCGGAGCTTGTGCGCAGAGGGGATGTCGCTTGTCTTTTCAGCGCCAGAGGACCCTGGGACTCCAACGGCTTCGAGCTCCAGGCCAAGCATTTGAAGTGCTACGAATTTGGCCACACGAGATTCGTGCGCTGCTCGTGACGCCTGGCAAATTGGTGGAGCTCGGCGCCGAATCTTTGCGGGTCCATCACCACGTGGGTGTTCGTCGTAACGGTGGATTGCTCAGCTGCGGTCCAACAAAGTAAACCTTGACGCATCAGAGGGTTTTGAGAGCGAGAGTGTGTTGTCGTTCCGTCGCGGTCGTGCTCGGATTTCGTCCAAGTCGGAGATGAAAATCTTCCGCAGGGCCTGGTAGGTTGCCGCCACAGCAGTTCCCTCGCATGGATCTTGTGAAACGAGAGCTCTTCTGAGCATCGTAGAGGTACGGAATGTCTTGCTCGTGCATGGATCTGGAGGTGATGCTCAGGGTCTCGACTTGTTCGAGAGCCGGTATTCGCGTTTGAAGTGCACGCGGAAGCGATCTCCAACACGAGCATCGGCCTGGGATGGATACATGGGTTTATCGTGCTGCGCAATGCATGCTCAGGAACGCGTGCGAGGGAAAGCCGGTGAGTGGTATGGTGTAAAGTAGCGTTGCGGGGTCTGCGGCGCATGCGCTGGACAAAGTCGCGGCCCGCTCGTTTGATGGAAATGCATTCGGTTCGGCGGGCTGTTCGACCAAAAAATTGGTTTTTGAGAGCCATGTAAGGGGGGAATGTTTCTCGCGCTTTGTAGAGTGTGCGGGGTCGGTTGCGAGGTGGGTTAGGAAACCGGGATTCTTGGAAGTCCCGGCGGATCAGTTCGCCAAAGACGCAGGCGTAGACCGGCCAGCTTCCAGTGGTAGTGTCCGATCCGCCCACCAGGATAGCCATTTCCGCGGCTCCTTGGGGAAAAAACCCACGATCGAGGTTCGAATGTTGCCGTAGAGTCGTCCACGCGCTGAGGTATCCGGGCCTTGTAGGCGTGTACGGGTACTTGCTCGGTACGGGTGTCTGACGGGGTTGGTGTGGCATATCGCAGCGGGTGGCTTTTGAATGGACCTTTTCGCTGGGGAGTAGGGCATGAGATGGGTCTTAGCATCGCTGGAGCTGCGCGCCCATGCGGACCAAAGTTTCGAGGTCCCCATCATTTTCTCATGCGCTGCTGGACCCGAAGGGGGGTTGTCCCATCGGCTTCGAACGGCTGTCCGTCCGCGTTCCAAAACGTCGCTGTTTAGAGGTAAAGTTCGCCGTTTCGGCGTCGTCGCTTTCTTTGACGCCCGAAGGGGTGTCGGTGGGCCTCTTCGACGTCAACGCGATGCCGGCCCCGCCATTGGGCTGCGACCGTGTAATGACGTCTCCAGCGTAGCGCACGTCAGAGCCGGAATCGCACGGGTGGTAAATTGCTTCCGTCGCGTCGAAGGCGCTGCTCTCCGTTGTCTTCTGGCATATCGGCGGCCAAGGAGTGTCTTTTCTTCGGGGGGGCCATCGCTGTTGGTGTGCGGCCACCGTCAGGAAATCACTGGCGTGATTGTTTGCCTGGGCCAGACCGATCCCCGCTGAGTTGGTCAGGAAGCGCTCGGGTGTCCGTGCTTTAAGCCACCACGGCCCTTGGGATCGACCCCAGCGGCGTCGTTGGTGCCACCACTTATGAACGGAAGTGTGTGCGCGTTGGTCCAGAGCGGGAGGGAAAGCGCTCATCTCACGCGTGCTTGGTGTGAACGAGTAGCTGACCGCGTCGCTCGCTGTGTTGGGGGATCAAGTTGCCAGTTCCGTTGCGAAACGCGCGGTCGAAACCCTCCGTGTACCCCGAAGCTGACGGTAACGTGCGTCTTGTCTCCTTTCGGTCGCAGTGTGTCCAGAGAGAGTTGCGGAATCGTAGACCAACCAATCCCGGCATCCGCCGGGATTTTTTCCTTTGGGAACCTGTCGGATTTGTATGCATTGCGGAGTGCCCTGGAATACACACGGAGATCGGTAGGGATAGAATGCATAGTCGCGCTCTTTCAATCGCAACAAGATCGTTTCCTGGGGAATTATAACCACGCGCGATCTCCCATCTGGTTTTTTCAGCCGGGTTGATCACTTTTGCGCACGATCTTTCCCTCGCGGGGCTGTTGGTCCATCCTACATAAAAGCGGTCGACCCGAGTCTTTAGTACGGTGGGTTGGATTTACTCTGGGGGCGGAGACGTGGCATGGGTTGGTTTGTATCGTGCTCCCTGGCACGGCAGCAGCCGAAATAATTTTCGCCCTGCGAACCGCGGCACGGGCAGTCGCCATTGCCAGTTCAGCACTTTCACAGGATACCCCCCTCCTCATCGTCGCGCGATACGCCCCAAAGCAACCCCCTTGATTGCGTTTTTGTTGCTGTAGTTTGACTGTGAGCTGGGGGGCTTCGTTGCGCGAAACCAATGCTGCGGCACCAAAGGTCCCGGCTTGGCGAGTGTGTCCGGCGACGGAGCAATCGCTGGCCAGACGGCGGTCGGCAGGGAAGCTGCCTGTACTCGACGCCCTCCGCCGTATGGCTGGTGCCCGGCAGTGTCGCGCGTTTGCATGATCCCCCCTGGGTCTGGGTCAACAGTCGTACCAGGGAAGTTTACCTGACCGACGCGCACAAATTTTGGGGTCTGGGTCTTTGGCGAGGGGGTGGCTGTTTGAGAGACCGTTCAGGTCGAGGTGCGAAGACAGCAATCGGACTCGCGAACGTTGGCAATGGGAAAAGAACCGTCCGCCGCGTGGAATACGTTGGGGCTGGAGCATCGAGCAGGGGTGTTTGCTCGACGAGCCGGAACTGAATGTGCCTGCCGTGACCCGGCGGTCTGCGGCTGTTCGCGGCGGTGGCCAGAGGCCCCCGTGGGTCCAACTCTCGGTGCACCGCTCAGGTCGCTGGCGTAAATTGCGCGACACGAGGAATCCATCCGGTGCCGACACAGGCGTTGTGAAGAGCCTGCTGCTTCGGGCGTGGGCCTGTGAATTTGTCCGAAACGGCCCAAGACAAAAATGGCGTCGAGACCCTTCCGTTGCCTTTCTCGCTCAGAAGCATTTTTTGGTTGGGTGAAAATTGCAACCTTGAAAACAGGAAGCACGCGGCGCGTGAACAGCCCAGTGCCAATAATTGGAAATATGGTCTGCAATTCGCTGCAATGGGCAGAACACTGATGGTCGGAATGCCTATCCGGCCGGAGCATCCCACGTTTCGGCGCCTGGGAGCAACTCACACATCTGGTCCAGCGGAGGGAGAAGCAAACCTCACACGACTTTTCCTTCGTGCAGCTTGCAAGCCCCCAAGCAAGTTCCCGTCCCGCTTCGAAAACTGCCCGCCCGTCCTCCCACTGTGCTTTCTTGGTGAAATCTTCCGGACGCGAAACACCCTGGACACTCCACACACGCGGCCCTCCCGTGGCAAAGCGCTCCGTGCCTGGATGCTATAAACCAATTTTCACGTGGAGGGCCCAGACGACAGTCTTTGCGTTCACGACCCACCGGCGAATTTTGCCAGGGCCCCTGGAAATTTCGCGCCCCCTTCAAAACTTCATTTGCCGCTGTCCGAGTCCGCAGCGACGCGATTGAAGCGCCGCGGAAACTATGGACTGGCGGCCTCACTTACTCGAGTTTTGAGCAGCGCCCTCGAAGGAAAGTTTTCGACGACGCGAAACGCAAGGGTTGGCGGACGGAACTTTCCCTCCGCGCTCAACTCGGCGCGTTCAGTTAAAAGAGTGTGATAACAAACCGTGTTCGTGCGGCGGGGGAAAGACACCGTGGCCGCAGATTGCCGTTGAAGTGGCGGCCAATGCCCAGCTCTCAAACATTGCGCGTGTTGCGCGAGGGGGAAACGCTCGGGCGGTTTTGGCGGGGATATGTGTGGGGGTACAGCGGCGGTAAGGCTACATTATGCCGGGAAGCGTGTTCGTGTTTGATAAATCACGAATCGTCGGGCGGCCACTCGCTATCGTGCCCTTTCGGTTTTCAAGAGCGGCAATTAAATGGAGAAGAGCGAAAAACCTACAAGGCGTGTTTAAAACAGGCGATCGCGGGGGGTGCCATCAAAAAGGCCCTTTTTTCTTGGTTCGCGAAAGTGGTGGCGGAAACTCGCCCGCTCAAAACTGCCCTCGGAGAATGCAAAATTGCTTCGGGATCACAGAAGAAACACACGAACGTGGACCATTTTTTTCCGCCGCAGTACTTTTCCGGGGGGTTCTTCCGTTTGAACCCCAATAACACCTCGACCCGAATCCGAAACCGCGTCGGTCGGGCGTGGCTGGCTGCAGGCGTGACGCCGGCTGTGGCCTTTGCAACTAGCCAACAAGCCATGCAATTTTGTGAGGCTGGAATTCGGATCGCAGCGGCGAAAGCGGTGTGTTGCCTACCACGGGTGAAACAGTTGGTGCCGTTGGTGCGCACGTACGAGACTGTAGCAGGCATCTCCCTGCGCGGCCCCCGGAAGACTTTCGTGTGCAGCCCGAGGACGAGCAACGCGATTACGATGGTTCGTCGATTGCCATTCTCCTCTACCAGATGCGTGCGCAAGAACGGAGGATTCGGGGGATGGTGGGCGTGACGCTTACTATCTCTTGCGAGTTTTTTCAAGCTCGGGACGGCAGGTCAAAGAGACGTTGGACATGTTTCATCCGCATGTGTTCCGCGACAACTGAGCACCAAAGACGTGCTGATTTCTGCAAGTTTTGGCCAACAGCAAAAACGCGTGACATTGCGGCCGTCGCTGACTATGACAAGTACGTTCGAGACGAAGACTCTAATGACCCGTGGTGCGCGCAGGACGCAGTCTTGCAGCGGCCAATACGAAACGAGATTAATTACGTGGAGCACTTTTTGGACGACATGGTCGGCTGAGATCAATTGATTAGTCTATTTATGAAACCTAATTTAATTTTTTTGGTAGCGAGTGTACGATTGCTAAAAATAATAAACGTGGATGGTATAGATTGCATCTGGGTGCGTGATTTAAGTAACAAAAAAACAGTCCCTTGACAGTGTTTCTAGCACCCCTCCGTTGTATTTCTTGGTTGTCTCGGTGTGGTGGGCAGGATGTCCGAGATGCTTTCCTCTTCCGAGGGCGGCGGACTTGGGTCTGGCTGGGCTTCAGAGGCCACCCGGTGTCGTTTCTTTGGGGGTCCCCAGAGGGCCCAGCCCATTGGATGGTTCTGTCGGTGTAGGGTCAGACGCTTGCGTTTTCCGGCCGGGCGCACGACATCGGAGCGCTCGCGTCAATAGACATCGGTAGCTTTTGATATTTGGCGCTCGCGTTCGTATTCGAGCTGTGGGCGAGGGTTTGCGGATGGGATTGCCCACGTCTCGTCGCTGTCGCTTTCGCGCATCTGTATCGTCATGGCAGATGCCACTGCACTGTCTTACTCAGCGCCCCGCGGTTGGCGTAAATCGGGCTCAGCATGAAGATTTGCAAAACATGGTGTGCGGGCCGCTGTGTTATTCTCATTAGCGATCGATCACGCTCGCGCTCCCCAGTTCAAACAAGAGCGGTTGGTTTGTTCCCGGAAAGCGCATGCGGAGCAGCTGGACCCATGGCGCCCGTCGCAGAAACCCGTCTGGGAGCTGCCAGCGCAATGGTGTATCCGCAGGTCGCTTTCCGAATCGCCGAGATAATCGAGACGTTTCTCAGCCAGTTTCTGCGATGGGTGGCGGCAGTGTCTCGCAGAGCGCATCTGCGAGGCGGGTTGCGGTGGCGAAATCCGCTGGGCGCTTTTCTAGTAATCTCAGTGGATGGTTGTCGCCGTCCTCTCGCTGTCCATCGTCTCGGTGGTCTCTGTTCGCTGGACACCTGCGTCTCTCAGATTCCACTGGCGCTGCTGCCATTGGCAGCAAGAAGAGTGTGTTTTTCAGTGGGGCGTGGTGGGCCTGAACGACACACACAAAGCAGCGCGTCGCCCTGCGACTGTTCGTTCTGGCCGATACCCACAAAGGATGTCAATGATGCGAATCGGAGAGACTGCGGACGATTGCTTGCAGAGATTCATCGGATACCCTGCGGGCTGCCCAGGGCGGCGGTGGCGCACGATGGCCGTCAGAGTGTATTGCGTTCGGTCGGTGTCGGCACGATCTGGTCGAAAGTTGATGCGCATGTCGCTCGCGCTAGTCGGACCGCCCAGGACCGCAGTCATCATGAGACTATTGGCTTCAGCATCTCTGCCGAGACCTGGTCGACCTCAGACAGGCCTGATCGAGCAGGAACGGCGGAACCGAAACGTGCTCTCGGCTCACAAAACTCTCGGACGTGTCAAATGCCCGGGCCACCCGGACCCTTGCCACATGTCTGGTGAACGGACAGGTTGCTGTGAGTAGTGTGATGCGAGAAGTGTATTTTTTACAAGACGACAGAGAATGCGGAGTGGGAAGAGAGGAGGGAGGCAGGCGAGAAAAAAACCGACACAGATTCAAAGTAGGCAGACAGTTTGAGGAGATGTCATAACCCAACCAAGGGCCAATGTCCAAGAACCAGCCGCGATGGTTGCAGCGAGCGACCAGGACGATCTCACGGTCTTCCGCAATGATCTTCCGTGGTTGAACGAGATCACTTCGTTTTGCGGTTGCTGATTGTTGTTCTTCTCGTCGCGGACCATGACCTCGAGCTCCTCGAATCGGTGTCGGGCGTTTGAGTAGATGGAGCGCGCCTTAGCCATAGTTTCGCTGTTCACATTGCGGAGACCCTCTATCTTCAGAAAGATCTTGCTGGTTCGCGTTCAATGGAAATGGGTTTTTCTTCGTGCACGACACGGGGTGCATGATCTTCTGTGCGCGCGCAGCCACTGTGTGTGTTGCGGCACGAACGCTCGCAGGGCCTTCTTGCGCCCCTGCTTGAGCTCCAGCTCGTCGATTTCGCCCTCGTCATCTGAATTGTAGTCCACTGTGTTTCGTTTCCTTCGAGGTCGGCTTGCCGCACGAACGCAGTCAGATCACCAAGTTCGGTGTTGCTTCTGCGCTGAAATTTTTTCGCGCCGTCTTCGATAGACGGCACTGTTTGCCAGGTGCGTGGAGGGGGAGCGCCCCGATCGGTTCGAACGACGACGCATGGTCAGACGCTATATCTGTCCAACAGTGAACGTTTTGCACACGCAGACAGTTCAACCCCACACACCACTCAAATATCCAGTCTCTGGGCCAACGGTTATGGGAGTGGGGTATCGCACATACAGCGGTTGAGTTGGCGCCAAAAGTTCAGTTGGGGAAGTGCAGCGTGCTGTGCTGGCCAGGACCACGCAACCGGCTCAGTGTATCCGCAAAATAGTGTTCTATGACATTCGATGGCGGGTGGGGTGAAGGAACCGCTATGGGCCTCTGGCACATTTTTACACTTTTCGCGATTTGAAACCCCTCTTTGGCAAGGGGTTTTGTGCCCAAAATTTCCATAATTAATGGCCATTTATGGAAATTTTAGTCGCAACACCCTTGCCAAAGAGGGGTTTCAATCCGCGAAAAGTGTAAAATGATGCCACAGACCCCAATGCGTTCACCCACCTTGTGTACCCCACCACCCGTTCTGCGCCCAAACATGGGTATATTGTGACGCTATTTAGAGCTCACAGAATGCAACACATCTGAGAAAAACTGGGAGTTGTGTGTGAGTTCACAAATGCCGGAAAGGATATGGATTTCCGGAGGTTGGGGTAGTCTACCGGTTCCACAAAACTTTTCCAGGGGTTGGGGTAATATACGATTTCAACAAATGCTGTTATTTCGACAACTGTGCGAGTTTGACCAATCCAAACCAATCCAAAAGCTGCGCAAAGTACTGTTTTGCAACGCACGCCAAATGGTATAGACGGTGGGGTCGGCCGGGCCCTCTGGTATCATTTTTACATTTTACGCGATTCGAAACCCCTCTTTGGCAAGGGTTTTGCGCCCAAAATTTCCATAAATGGACATTAAATTATGGTAACTTTGGGGCATAAAAACCCCCTTGCCAAAGTACCCTTTCAAATCGCGAAAAGTGTTAAAATGAGCACAGCCCACCAGGTCGTAACGCAACCACGCACGTCCCGAATTTAAGAAGACGGGTGTTTCAGAACACCTGTGCGGGGGTGTGATATCTTTCGACGAGCAGAGCGTCGAGAGTCGCTCGGAATTCCACGTGAACCAAATACCCCATATTTTTGGAATTCCCTCTGCCGCTAGTGCGCAAAAGCCGAGGACGGACACGAGGGCAACTTTCCGACAAATCATGAAATTCCATCCACATGGCTTAAATTATTGGATGCGATCCATTTTTTCGGAAGTTGGCCCCCAGAGAAACGGTCGCGGCTGCGGTTGGGGGAGCGCTCGTGGATACGAACACCATTTTTATATAGGGGCACGGCTCCATCACGCCACGCGAAATGGTGCGTGTGAAGAAACTTCGGTCTGGTGAAGCCTCGTCCACCGCAAGCAGTGGCGAGAATACGGTCGACCCGAGCCATTTGGCGGGAAACACTCGGTGAGCTGGCCGCCCACTGCGGAACGTCAGTATCGAATTGGGCCAGTGAACATGGCCTCACGTCGCAGACGCTTTATGTGCGTGCGGACGCTGCTGAGGACGGCACGGTCGGCTCCTGCAGACTGGGTTGTGCCGATGGAGGACGAATCACCCTCAACTGCAAGGGATTGGAAGCCGAGCCGCGACGGAGCGTGGAAGGCATCATCGCCCGCCTGTTTCCAGGGAATGAACGACCCGGACAATGACTGGATCTGGGAGCGTGATGGTGGATTGTTGTCGAGCGGCAGGTCGATCAGCTTGCAGCGGAACCGCTGGGCACCGAAAAGTTCCAGTCCCCCATAAACTTTGGCATGTACACGGCTATCGAAGCCATTGTGCTCGCGCGCGCCAGGGCCGTCACCTGCTAGATACAACAACAGGAATCACGATAACGGCGAGAGGATACGAGCCAAGGCAATGCGCGAGTACGTTTTCACGCCTGCCAGCGGCAGTCAGAAAAACCGGGCTCGAGAACGACGAGGGCGCGAGCGCAAAGAAACGACCGGCGCGGTTGCGCAAGAGTACCTTGTGGGCGAGAGGCAGTCTCTGCCAACGCGTTCATGGAGTCCCTTCTCAAACCCAAGCCGTACGAAGATGTGGCAGAGCATATTGAGGGTCGCCGTCGCTTGGAGGACTTGCATCGCGAGCGTCTGAAGGAACGTCGCAAGGAAATAAGGGCCGCGCGAGCCGAGCAAAATCGTATCAAAAACGCAAGCGCAGCGAAGCTCATGCCAAAGAAAAAGGCAGAACGCGCAGCAAAACGTGCCAAAACGAGTGCTAGTAATGTTGTTGATCTCACGTCCTGACCCCCCCCCCCTCCACCGTGGTGGACACGCAGTAATAAATTAAATTAGGTGAAGTTGCGGTATTGCCTGGACCCCCTCTCGAGATCGTCGCTGCCATTTCTGTGTGGAACACCCTGATGCAACGGAGCGTCGAACCACTTGACGCCAGAGGCGATGACGAGAACACACTCGAGGCTGAGGTCTTCGCGAGCGGGGTGTGGCCATGAACGCATGTTTCGACCGAACAATTGTGCCTGGGTCGAGGCGGCGTGGGCGTATCTCGAACTGCTGGAAGACTTGCCTGATGTGACAGAGGATGAATTTGCCACACGGACAGGCCGTCCGGGGAGAGATTGTCGGGAGCAGGCGTCGTCGCATGCACTGGCCCGACCTTGCCCTACCACTGGTCACGACCCCCTAGCCCAGTGGATTATTTTCCGTGGATACGGTATGGGGCATTGTAGAAGCCCATGAACACAACAAGCGGCTATCGGCCATCGCGTACACCCCCAACCATTTCCCCGACCCGCAGAACCGCATGGGTAGACCCGACCAACGATGGGGATTCGTCATGATTGCGCGCACACACCTATAATAAACGTACATTATAACCTGATTGATTGGTCGATCCAAGCAAACCGTATCCACCATTCCTCCTGTTGATGGAGGGGCGCGGGACGGGGGGGGGGGCATTATCTGACCCTCCGGCTCGGGCAGGCTCGTACCAGCACGCTGATACTTTCCCTAGTTTTTGCACTTCTTTTGACCGTGGTTCACCATTCCCTGAACACTCTTACGCACCACCATGGCTGCAATTTGCAGTCACTCGCAGATGGAGGGAGTTTGGTGCGACTCCGACAATGAAGTTGCCTCAGAGATTGGTGTAGACGACTCATGCCATTCTGCCGGACGTATTGTCCGGTCAGACCCGAGTGAACTAGACAACGAAACGTGCGTGCCGGCGGATCGCGGAGGCTGGTTGTATCACTAGCGAACGAAAAGTGCATCGACGAACAAGACGAAATCAGACACGTTGCTGCGAAGGAAGGTATGGTTTTTGTGGATGCGATGTGCAAAGATCAGACGTCAGGGACGCACTCGAATCCATGGCTTTCTTTCTCGCTATTGCGTCTCGTACACCGAGGATTCCAGTGCACGATTTGGTGACCAATTTTCTAGAGCGTTTTGATTTTTTGGTGTTTTTTTGTGTGGGGGGGCGTGGTGGTAAGAAACGGACCAGGGTTGGGTGCTCTGTGCTTCGATAATACAATTTTCCTCCCTTCCATGAAGCGAACACGTGAACAGAAAAACCCCCCGACGAGGAGTGGATGCAAAGACTTGTCTCGAACTTAATGGGCGCTAGCGGAACGAGCGCGCCCATGAGTTGTGGAACCCCTGCGAGCCGAACGTGTGGCGGAATTGTATACAAATGATTTGTCTTCCCCCAGCCATTGTTCGGCAAACTGCAAGTAACACACTTCCAGTTGCGAACCTGCCAGAGGAAATTTGGGGAATTATTTTTTCTTTTCCTGGGCGTTCCATCCCACTTCACTGAAAGGGAAACGCGCTGCTCGCGAGCGCGCATCCCTGCTCACTTCCAAACTTCGTGCACATGCCGATTTTTCGAACGGCGTTGATCCATTGGTTTCATTGATCATGGCATCCTCGTGGCTATTCCAAAAATTGAAATTCCGAAGGGCCACGACCCCCACACAATCGCACTATAACATCGAACTGCTCGTTTTTCTATGTGGTCTATGCAATTGGTGTGATTACGAAAAATTCAAAAGACGCACGATCGGATTGTAGAAAAGTCGGCGGTTGCTGCCTCACAACGTTGATTGCATCATCTAACTCAGAACATTTCATTTCAAATTCCTGTTCGTGAGTATTCGGACTTCTTACAACGTGAATCCCTATTTGCGTAGGAAATTCATACAAAGCGGAAAATATCCGTACAAAAGGGTGGAGGTCAAGAGTTTTCACTCCTCGCACTTAGAACTGTTGTCGGCGATCAAGAATGAGAACCGCCAGATTGGATTTATTTGGTTGCATGAACCTCCACATCGATCCACCAACGTTACACCTTGTTGTGCTCAGAAGTACGTAAACTGTTTAAAAACCTCCGCGGATCAAGAATTTCAATGAAATTTTCGATCGGTTCAATTCGTCAAATGTTCCGGTGATTTGTCGCCAGGGGGATCTTCAATCATACCCCACGGAACAATTTTTCAGAGAATCGTAGCCATCAAACAATTAAAAAGCGTTTCGGTGTCGAACTCGACTTGGACGAAATTGTCGTGCATGGCAACGATGTGTTGTTGTGCTGCGAAAAAACCTATCTCCCTTATGTGATTTTGGATAAAAACAACAACAGAATGTTTCAGTTTCGGAAGGTCATTCCTGGAAGCGGATAAGCGCAAATATGGCACCCAAACGCATTGATCGTGGGCACCTCTTTATTTGTTTTGTAATAAATCCCGGGATATTATACCCACTGTCGTATGCGCAATACTTGGTACCGCCACCTGCGCTCCGACAACACCCAGCACAACCAGGGACGGTGCAACGAATTCTTCGGTTGTACTGTAGGACCTTTTCCCGTGGGCGTCGTGTTCCCGCAGACCCGGACAAAAACCCCGGCGACTCCCACCGCAAGTGGGAGGAGAAAAGCAACCTTTCCGCTGGATAGTGCATTTGATCTTTACTCGTGCTGGTTAGGAACGTGCTCCGAAACTCGCAGCTCACAACCCACTTTGTCTAAAAAACCCCATTTCAATTTTGCGTGCGCGCAAACCCGCGGCTCAGCGCCTCGCAATATGAAAAACAGGTCCCCAACCGCGCCGCGTAGTGACCAAATTGCACGACCGGGGAGACTGATGGGCTGTCGCAGGGCAAAGCGACGTCGAACACCCACCACCACTACGGGGAAAAAAAAGGCTGTGTCTGAAATGTCGAGGTGGTTGCAAGATGGGTTGTTGGCCTGGAAAGTTTGATAACCAATTCCGCCTGGCAATATTTCATCCCGTGTCTGCCGACAAATTCTCGGAAGTAGTCCCATGTCTTATTTCCTCGGGCCTTGCGACCACTGAGAGTGGGCTCGAGAAGAATTGCAGTTGTGGTTTTACGAAACAAACCAGGTTGGGCCAAGCCAAGGTGCGGGCCACAGACACAGTGCCTTCCTCCCAGGTCGCGCAGGGGGGAGACCCACTTCGCGCAGCTGAAAGGTACGCCACGGCCAATCAGTGAACGCACGTCAACCGCTCTTGTGGCGTGCCAAAGTCCCATTCGTGCTCGAATGAGGAGCGAAGAAGTGATTCGTGTAGCCCATCAAGCGCGTCGCTTTGGTGTATGGGGATGCTGCCTGGGAAGCAAAGGTTTTTTCTCGGATTTCGCCTATGAAACTGCCAGCTTCCTTCCAGCTGCGTTTGAGATACACCGTCTCGCCTTCCAAGCTGCGTGATTCCCCCGGTCGTCTCGCGCATGTTCCCGGGGTTGCTGGCCGAGTATTCCGAAGTGGAGTTTTTGAAAAAAGGGTGTGAGGCGTCGAGAGTGCGGTATATCGGTCGGCAAATCCTTCCCTCCTCGCCCATCCGCACTCCCTTTGCCCGGATTTTGATTCGGCCCCTCCCGGGGCCACATCTTGGGGTGTAACCCTTCCGAGGCCGGTTGAAAACGTGTCTGGAAGGTCAATTCACTCTGGGCGCTGCTCTGGTTGCCATGATCAAGATTCCACACACAAGCTCTGATCGCCGCGTGGGTGATCTCCCAAAAGGCCTGGGGAACCGGTTGGGGCGGTTCTGGGGGGCGTTGCCGGGGCCCATTCCCCCGGGGGTTCCTCGTTGAGGAGTTGTTCGCGGGTGGGGGCCGCGGGAGTGACGTGCGGCGGGGTCCTCGTGTCGGCGTTTCAAGTTGAATTATGAGACCTGGAAAGGCTATGGGTTGACCACCTGGGGGAGGGATGAAAAGCCGAAATTAGAAATGCACCGGGCAAAAGGATTTCTGCGGGTTCCCCCCCCCAACGTGTACTTCAAAAATTGTTTTAGCCGAATTATTTAAGTGTTATGAAAGTCTCGAGACCGGTTCGGTGGCCTTGTTTGGGAAGGGGAGCACGCCCATGCCTTGAATAGCAATGGCAAGGGTTGGAGATTTCTTTGCATGGCCTTTCCGAGATGCACGAAAACGGAAGTCGTGTTTTGTTGTGGGTACGAAGGGTAGCCCCGCCATAGCAGGGTTGTCGGCCCGAGATTTCGGTGAATTGGCTCTTCGGGTTGCTTCCAGGTGACTGGTTCAGTTTCGAGGGGTAGAATGTGGGCAAAGATAGCGACCAAAATATTGCACCAGCCCGGCGGTACTCTTTGCGACCGTATCGACTGTGTTGGGTTGCCCATGATGCTCCAGGAGGGTGTTGACGAAGAGAGCGGATTTCTGGGAGTATTGAACGTGTTGGAGACACGACGCGGGATAACCGAGGGGGTTTCCAAGTGCATTGAGATCGCGGCAGTTCTGACGAGGTTGGCATTGTGGCCCCAGGTAACCGTTCTTCTGGAACTTGACGCAAGGCACTTCAAGGTTTTCCTCCGGAGGCAAACGGCGTCAGGGTCAGGTGGAACGAATGTGATCCGTCGGGTTTTTTCCGCAGCACCCATGGCGTGGGCGCCATTGTAGAAGTTGGCTCCCGTTTGCCACCGCCAACGGCGCCAAGCACGCCAGACATGAGGTTGTGGGTCGCAAGCCCATAGGCAAGGAGAGTTGGCCGCACGTTGTTTCGACAGCTGCGGATCGCTCCAAAGTTGTTTGCAGGAACAAAGGATAGGCGGTCGCATGGCGCGCATGGGGGGTTGCTGCGGACCAACGATAAAGAGTTTCATGTTCGCACCAGAGGGGCGATCTGTGGGGTGACAGGATTGCAGCTCCCCTCTGATTTTCCGGTTCATTCCATTTTCTTGTGAACCAGTCGCGTTCGTTGGAGAATAACTCTTCTTTTTGGGCGCCAAGAACGGAGCCTGATGTTCCTTGTGGGGACAGACGTTGAGCGAAGGGGCCATCCGGGATATCTTCGATCGTGGTGATGATGCGGTCGCCATCGCCTCGAAAAGGCAGGTGCGGATACCTACTCAGAGTGTTCTCGCAGCCTGATATCAATCTTGTCCGTGGAGTGTGTTCCGGGATTTCCGGGGTAACCAGCGATGGGTGCATGATTCCACGAGAAGCGCCTGCGAGAATGTCATCGGGCGCGGTACATTCGGCGTTCACGGGTCTGTGGTTGCGATGGAGGCGAATGTTCTACCCCGAAATGTAGAAAGAACTGTCGATCCGTCCCGGCGCTCCCCAATTTTTGGATCTGGGCATTGATTCCGGAAGTTCGCCCACGGCGCCCCCAAAGCCACTGTTGTTGGGATATGAGAGGCGCCGTTGTCATCCTTTATGAGAACTATCCCCAGAACATTCGCATGTTGATAGGTTGATGAGAGAATCGTAATGACCAACGAGGCCCGAATATCTCTCCAAATCATTGGGGTTTTCCTGGCCACTGGCAATGTGAATTTAAGACAACAGGTTCGATTCGGAGCGATAATTTTTTTTGAGGAGTTCGGCTCTTGTCGATTTTTTGGTGAACGAAACTGAGAAGCGGATTGTTTTCGCTCGAATCATTGCTGAAATACTTTTCCAGCCAGACTCGCTGAGTCGGATTGTTTTCGTTCATGACACGGATACCCACCCCCAAAGGAGCAAAATCTTGTGCAGAGAGTTCGTCTTCAGTGTCCCATAGCCCCGCGGAATGTCACCACGATGTTGGGATTGAGAAAATTCAGTCACAAAGTTGCTGTTTGGGTGTTACGTTTTTGGAACGTTCGGGGGATTCGATGTAGATACGTTGTTGGGCGATAGAACACCTTTCATCGGGTCGATTGAGGAGAGGGATGCAGGTTTGAGAACATCTTTTCCCCTGACTTTTTCCCCAACACGGGATTGATAAAAACTGCAGCTGCCTTGGCACGGACGGACGAAGCAGGTCGTCAAGGTTTTTGGAGCGGCGAGGAAACACCGGGAGGCGTGGACCATAATACTGAGGAGGGAGAGCTCAGCCAGGTGTCGACGTGGAAAATTGGAGGCATGGAACGAGACTGAACGCGAGACGGAAGGATCAATTCCTGAATTGAGACCCAGTGTGGTGAGGAAGTTATTGCGACTTGGCGTGTTTGCGAAGGGTGTCAGCGAGGATGCAAGCGTGGCAAGCCTGCCGCCGAGAAATTGCCGCTGGTAGCCATATTTGGAAATATCGCTTGGGACATCCATGCCACCGAATTCGTTTCCGACCCATTCAATACGGGGAGAAGCGACCCCGTTGAGCGTTTCTCTGTGGACGGCACCGGCGAAAGACTCGCCTTCCGTTGTCGACCTTGATGCTTCGTCCAACGTTGAGGGCGCTACCTCGGCCCGTTGCCGGGTTGTACGTGCGTTCTCGATCTTGGTGCGGAGTTTCGAGCACGGGACTGGCGTGATTCTATTGGGAGGCTCCGTGTTCACCTTCCAACCACCATCGCGGAAGCACTAGAGAGAGTACTAGAAGCCCTTAGGTCGGCCGGCGTAGGTTCGTGGCCAATCAACCGAGAACGGTGGGGGATGTAACTGGTTTTGGAGCGTCCTTGGAGAGGGGAATGGTATGACCATTAACCTCTTGGGCCTTTCCGATGAATTCGCCGCTTTGGGAAGAACAGGGGTTTTAATAACCAGAGAAGGGATGATAACCATAGACGGCGTCGTCGTTCTTGTCGAGGTCATGGCCAGATTGGGCGGCCAGACTCGCATTGTTCCACTTCGCTTGGCCATGCCTCGGGTTTCCTTTCTGGTTGTAGAGTAAATGTCACAGGGTTCGATCGAAGCTGCTCCGCGTTCGTTTACCAGCGGACATCTCGTGGCCACAAAGTACACCTCGCCAATGGTGTTTACCACTCGAGTGCTGCCACTCCCGAGTGCTGCGTATCTGGAATCGAGGGCATGGGAAAAGTTCACCTGGCCCTGCTAGGGTCGCCGAGACGTGATGTGTATGGATGGTGGCGTTTAGATGCCGTCCCGGCGTGTGGGGCGGTGTAGCTACCCCGCGGCCCGAGCCTGGCTGGTCTCTGAGTCGCGGATTTGCTGTCCGAACCCGTCGGGGAAAAGAGCATGTTGGGTTGGGATTGTTGGCTTCAGTCGTCGACGTCGACGGGGCGGTGGGGTTAATTCCCGGGACCCCACACGCGCATTGGCGCTCATTTCGTAAGATAGTTCTTATACGAGCGCGCTGCGTTTCAAAGGCGGAGACGCTAGCGACGCCGACGGCCGTATACAGTGTTGTGAGCTCCACTCGAAGGAGAGTTCGTGGCCTGATTCACGTCGAGGGCCCGGCCCGTAGGGCGAGCGAAGAGTTTACCGTGCATGACACTTCCAATGCCCTTCTGGGTAATGTTGACGCGGAAGTCGGACACCTCTTGCTCATGAGACGCACGGTACCGGCCATGGGCACATTGGTGGGAGCTGAATGTTGAAAGAAAATTTCTTTCCCACGAAAGCGCGACGCCATTTGCAGGGGGATCTTGGGGAAGAGAAGAGTGGTCAGTGCAGATGCAGCCGTATTCCAAAGGACAAATTCACAATGTCGCGCATGACGGCAACGAGCGATCGCTAGTGAGCTCATAATAATCGCGATCAGTGAACTTCGAGACGGATTGCTTTCAAATGTTGTGTCTGGGGACCAACATACCAGGTGCAATCATCATGCGTCTGGTTGTGTTGGTCGAGGTGAACACGCGGAGCCGGCTTTGCATAGGGGAATGTTGATCCAAGGCGTCCAACGCTGTTGAGGCCGCTGGGGCGGCGCAAAAGGAAGTCATTCCGAACCCAAGAGGGAGATTCCAGTAACTAGGCGTGTGCACTGTCTGTGCGTGTGGAGAATGGCTCTCCTTTACCCTCATGATGGGAAGGGTCAGTAGAACCAGGGTTGTGCAAAAAGTCGCATTGGAAAACTGCACTGGTCTGTTTTTTCGGTTCATCGATCAAAAAATTGTCCGCGCGACATACCAGAACCGCGCCCAAAATTGCACACATTTCTCTGTCTTTCACCACCCTTCATTTTCCAATTTGACCCGCAATTGCAAAAACATTTGAGGGTGCGAAGGAGAGTGAGAAAGGGGATATTGGTGCCTGTTCAATCACTGAAGAACAATGTCGCTGTTAATGACACCAAAATGGTAAATAATACACGACACGAAATACAAACATCTACACAGTCGAAGAACCAGGGCGCCAGTTCAGTGGGGATGCCATTTCGCGGGCCGCGACATTCACGTCATCACGGTCGTACAGTGGGTCGTGGACCGTGAATGGACAAATGTAATGTAACCCGGATGCACGGCGCTTCGACGTATAGCGATTTGATTCTCGCATCGGATGCGTGCCCAGGATTTTCCAATGTCGGCGACCTCGGCAGTAATTTTGTTGGTTGCGACGCCGTGCGCGAGACTTTGTCGATATTCTCCGCATGGCGTCCAACTGTGCATCGCTTTCCACCGCGCGTCGCTCTTTCAGCAAGCGCTGGTTGCGCGAGTACAAGGTCTTCAAACCGCTGTCGAGCGTGCGGAGGTTATTCAGCGCGGTGTTCAGGCTGGACAGGGCACCAGGCGGCGGAACGCTTCTTGTGTTCTTTGAGGATGCGGTGACAACTCTTCCAGCTCGCCTTGATCTCGTTTCCAGCTAGCAGCACTTTTCGAGCGGCCGCTGTCGAGGCCGCGTGGTGTCTTTTCAATGTTTTTCGAAACACACGATTTTTCCGTTTCATGCGCTCGACGTTGGACCGGTATTGCGTTAGTTTTTTTACTTAGGAATAATTTTCTCCACCCTCTCGCGCTGTGATACAGATTTATGAGCATGTGGCGCATACCTGTGCGTCGTATCACGGGTTCCTCGGTTCGCGCGGGGCGGTACAGACCCAGGAGCTGCTGTGTAGTGTCCATGGCGCGCGCAAACAGTGATCCGGCGATTCAGTGCGATTGCTAGAGTGTTTTTTATTATACTGCCTGCACCCTGCAAATGTAGTCAACTAACGTGCTAAATTGTGTGGGGGAGGGAAGAAGGAAATAAAAGAATTTTTTGTGGTGAGGAAGTGGCAGGTTTGGAAGATCCCGTGTGGTGCCAAAAACCATCATTGCGGACTATTCAAACGCCACTCTCCGCGCGAAAAAACTCAGAAAACCCGAGAAATCGGAGCGACGGGCCTTGGCGGCACTGATGTCTGTCTGTGGTTGTTCTTGGCGTCGAGAAGGATCTGGACCTCATCGTCCTTGACGTCGCCGCCCTGCTCGAGGGTCGTCGCCCATCTTGATGGAGCGCTTTGTAGTCCTTGGCGGCGCGAGAGACGTCGGCGCGGAAATGAAAGTAGTAGCCAAGGAGGGTGAGAACGAGGGCGATGAGATACGCAACGGGAGAAATCCAGGTTGGGCAGTGGTGGCGTTGGCTGCGAGGAGCATGCCAATGTCGACGAGAAGTTACCAGAGGAGCGGAACAATGAGCCAGCTGATGGTGGTGAAGACGAACTGTGTGATGGCGATCACAAACAATGATGCCAAAGCCATCGTCAGTGCTGACTGCTGCAGGAAGAAGAAGTGGTAGAACACTGTGGCCAGGAGCGCGAAGAACACGAGGCGACGCCCGTCGGTGGCCATGGTGTAATTTCCATGCAAGAAGGCAGGATTGAGGGCACCAACGAGCACTCTCGCCGTGTAGGCAGATCCAACAATGAGCCCGAACGAGATCGCGTTCTAGCCGCGGTAGCGAGAATCTGAGCGCGGTTGTTTGGGAGTGCGGTTTCTTGCTGTTCCAGACGAGATCTCCTCCATCCACCAGTCAACGATGAGGAAGAAAGTGCTGGGAAGGGGCCCAGTGGAGACCGCGAGGTTTATGCCAAAGGTTCCGAGGAAGCCAGCGAGCGCAGAGGCAACTGCGCCGGCAATGAACACGGCCTGGAGTGGGGGACTCCAGAAGAGGAAGGTTGGCGGAATACGAGATTGCGAGGAGCGACAGGTTGTGAAGAAGTAGAAACCAAAGCTGTAGCCCAGGACCTTGGGTGGTCGCTTAATGAGCGCAGTCCGTTCGGTAGCCAACGCAGGTTGGGCGCTTGTAAAAACGGTTTTGCAGTGCCCTGGCGTCAGGAAACAGGTTGGAAGAGCAACGCGATAAGTTGCAGCGAGAGCAAGTGGAGCCTCGACAAATACGCGAGGCCGGGGTGATTGCAGTCCTTGGGTAGGGGCGGCAAGGCCAAAACACCAATGTCTGCTACTATTTGTGTGGGCGGAAGCGGGAGTATAGCCCAAACGCCACCGTCCCCTTCGTTCGGTTCACTGCGTTTTCGTTGTCTGTGGTAGAAATAAACAGAAAGACAATGGGGGTTTATTTGGTTTCAGAATGGCATGGGACATGAAAAAAAATCGATCAAAGACGATAGGTTAGTTACGGTGTGGTTCGGGGAGGAGTTGGTATAGGATGGCGGCGAACGTGGTTGATTGCATCGATCGAGCGCAGGCCGTAATAGAAGCGCTCTCTTCTACGAGACGCGAAAGCTCTCCTCCATGGTCGTTTCAAAGATCTGGGTCAGTGGACGAAAAGGAGCTGGATACGCTCAATGTACTTGCACGAAGTCCTCATGGCGAATATAACGAACGCAGTGTCACCCAAACTCCAGCGTGAATCGCGTCGTGTGTGGGGTGAAAAATACTCTTCGTGAATTCGCTGGATCTCTTTTCATCCAGAACGCACAATCGTGCTCTCGCCTTCGTCTAACGGTGCTGCCAATCGCGCTGAAAGTGCTATTTCC
>NW_027629554.1:0-15798 GCF_034508935.2 Berghia stephanieae | reverse complement strand
AAAAAAAGGGGGAGGAAAAGAATGTCTCCCAACATATCGCACAGTTTTGATACCGTGGGTCACTTGTCTTCCCATTCATTTTACTTCTCTGCTGCGGAATTCATGATGCGCTCACCCAAATAGTCTTACCCACTATCTCATTATGTCTTTGGCCTCTGTGAAATGGTTTTGATTTAAGTTTTAATTTTTCTTTGTGTGTGTGTGTTTGTTTGATCATTCAAGCATAAGTTGGAGTCAAATAACTTATAAAATAGTTTAAAAGGGAAATTGATTCTTTCTCACTACCTTATCGTTTGTCTTTGCGTGATCCTTAGGAAATTTACAAATAGAGCCGGTTTGAATACTATAGACGCGATGTTTGTGCTTGAATATTACATATTTGGGTTTGTTTGTTGTCGACTGATATCAAATTTATGGTAAAAATTTTAAAACTTGGTTTTAAAATCTATCCACCTTTCAATCTTTATCAAGAAAATAAGTTGTTTGCTGATCATGTAATACCAATATTCAGAAGTTTGCTCTGAAATTATTAGAGGAAAATTTATTTGAGATTTTTTACTTTTTTTCTTTCTGTCCAGTTAGCATTCATGAAGACTGATTAGGTGTCGGCTACTGCTTATTTTTCAATCGGGGATATTCAGAACTTAAATTTCTCAGGAAATTGCAGCTCTATTTTATGCCCAACGACAGATTACATCGACTTCATGCTATCCAATAGATTATTGATAATCACCTTGAAAATTCTTAATAATAGATTTTTTTTCAAAAGATAAATCTTGTGATGATGATGATGATGATGATGATGTGTGATGATGATGAAGATAATAATAAACAATAATAATAATAATAAATAATAAAATAATAATAATAATAATAATAAAAAATTTAATAATGATAATGATAATGATGATGAAAATAATAAAAATAATAATAAAATAATAATAATAATAATAATAATAATAATAATAATAATAATAATAATACAGGTATTATCAAGTTTTCCAATCGTTTTTGCGCCAATATGACAGTTATCTTTTAGGGTTGTCTTATCACCATTTCATAAAAGAGCGGACAAATAGAACGATTATTCAAATTATCTCTCCTTAACAAATTGAATAGGGAAGGAAATAACCTTCGATTCCGATGATGACTTTGCTTATGAGGAGGTACCTGTGGAGGTGACTTTGTACCGCCAGGTAAATGTTACTACATGCATTATAATTTTGTTAAAGGCTGGTTTTCCAAATCTCGTTAAGCGTTTTTCTACATTTTGGGATTTTTCCTCCATGAGATAAATTGAAATGTAAATTTATTTTTAGCATCTTTTTGGCACAAAAATTCCCCCATGATTTGTGCGAATTTAAATTTTTTTTAAATATAAAATAATAGACTGAATGAGAAAATTTTAGGGGATAAAAATCCTCAATCCCTAAATATGGGGAAAAAAAAAACGGAGTTTTGGAAAACCACTCTTAATATTTTCTCTCTCTCTCTCTCTCTCTCTCTCTCTCTCTCTCTCTCTTCTCTCTCTCTCTCTCTCTCTCTATCTCTCTCTCTCTCTTCTATCTCCTCCTCTATCTCCTCTATCTCTCTCTCTCTCTTTTTCCCTCTCTTCTTCTCTCTCCTCTCTCTCTCTCTCTCTCTCTCTCTCCCCTCTCCATCTCTATGTCAATCTCACACATAAACATTACATGAAAATAACCTGCCCCAACTGACTTTGTTAATAATTAGCTTTTGCCTTTGAAAAACATTATTTGATGCATATAAATTCTATCATCAATCTTTTCATCTCAAAACAATTACCCCTTTTCCATCTTTAGTTTTCTTTAAATCATTATCATCATCATCATCATCATCATCATCATCATCATCATCATCATCACATCATCATCATCATCATCATCATCTTCTTCTTCTTCTTCTTCTTCTTTCTTCTTCTTCTTCTTCTTCTTCTTCTTCTCTCCATCATCACCATCACCATCATCTTCACATCATCATATCATCATCATCATCATATCATCATCATCATCATCATCATCATCTTCATCATCATCGTCCCCATCATCACCACTGTCACTGTCATTGTCGTCATCGCTATAGCTACTATAACTAACCATCCCTGATTTAAAAAACATTAACTTTAACATATGATTTCATCATTATACAGAACTAGAGGAGGACTTGAGGCCCCCCGTCAGGACGATTTGTGAGCAAACGAGGGATTTGAAGCCAGAGTAGAATTTACCTTTTCCTTAACATTTCATCTGAGCTATGCTTTGGGTGACTGTTTATTTTTCTATGATGATGAGATGATGATGTGATTATGATGATGAAGATGATTTATGATGATGATAGTGACAATGGTTATGAAAGATAATGATGATGTGATGGTGGGTGGTGAAGAAGATGATGATTATGGTGATGATGATGATGAGATGATGTGAAAGATGATGAGGGGGAAAAGGGGGGGGGGGGGGGGGAGGGGGAAAAGGAAAAAAAAAAAAAGAAAAAAAAGGGAAAAAAAAAGAAGAAAAAAAAGAAGAAGAAAAAGAAAAAGAGAAGAAAAAAGAAGAAAAAAGAAGGAAAAAGAAGAAAAAGAAAAGAAAAAAGAAAAAGGGAAGAAGAAGAAAAAAAGAATGAAAGAGGAGGGGGGCCGGGGGAAAAACCCATACATTTTATTTTACCTTTTCTATGGCAGTTAGACATAGTGGGTGAATGTCAGCGATGAGTCCCTATTCTAGGTCTCACTTTTTAAAGTTTTATCTTCGAAAGGTATAACCCCCCAAGAGGAGGTTTTGCTGAAAACAACGACATTGGAATTTTTCCCAGATGTCTACACCGTAATCAAGAATGGACAATGAAATAGATTTTCGGCAGAAAAAAGGCCAACAAATATAAGGGGGCGGGCCTGAAAATTATAAATGGAAGTGAAAAAAATGTAATTGTTATTTATTATTATTATTTTTTTTAATTTATTTTTATTATTATTATTTTATTTTATTATTATTATTATTATTATTTTTAAATTATTATTTTTTATTATTATTATATTATTATTTTTTTAAATTTTATTATTATTTTTTTTAAATTATTTTTTATTATTTTTAATTATTTTAAAATTATTATTATTTTTATTTTTAAATTAAATTATTATTATTTTTATTATTATTTTTTATTATTTTTTTTTTAATTTTTAAAATTGTTATTGTTATTGTTTTAAAATTATTTTATTATTATTTTTTTTATTATTATTTTATTTTATTATTATTTTTTATTTTTTTTTATTATTTTATTATTATATTATTTTTATTATTATTATTTTATTATTTTTTTATGATTATTATTTTATTTGATTATTTTTATGATTATTATTATTATTATTATTATATTATTTATTATTTTATTTTATTTTTATTATTTTTAAATTATTTTTATTATTATTATTTTATTTTATTTTTGTTATTTTTTTTTTAAAAAGGCCCCAGTAGTTTTTTCCCAAACTATTTTTTTACAAATAATCAGGATATGAAAATTTAAGTTTTGAATGCAATAAGGGGGAAAAAAGGGAAAGGGGGGTAATGTGGTGGGAGGGGGAGAGTGGTTTGAAAGGTTAAAAGATTATTAATCATCCCAATAGATTTATGACAAATCTCTCAAAAACTTATCATACCCTTTTTCCCTTTTTTATTTTTTATTTTTTTCCCCGGGTTTTAAAAATTTTTAAGATAAGGAGAAGGGTTTCCAAACCAATAATTTTTTGCTATAGAAATTGTATGGGGGATTGACTCTCTGAAATCCTGTGACATTGAATGAATAAAGATTTTTTTTAAAAACGACTATCCCTCCAAAGGGCTTAATTTGCAAAGACAAAGTATGAAGCTTTTAAGCATTATTTAGTCTAAGATGTTTTTGAAATAGTGAAAGGTAATTAAATTGAGTGAATTAAAATATACATCGACAATATCAATGAAACATAATATGATTTTATTTTCATACTTGCTAACTTTTTGTTGTTTGTTATTGCAGAGAGAATCAAATTAATCTTTACAAATACCACATAGACATGCATCAAAACATAGCTCACATTTTATTAAGAATAGTACACACATTTCCCCAGAGAGAGAGAGAGAGAGAGAGAGGAGAGAGAGGGGAGAGGAGAGGGGAGAGAGAAGAAGAAACCCTTACTTCCACAACACACTGCACAGACACATCATATCCGCCAAACGAGCCTTTTAAATCAAAAATTTTTTTCAAATCTTCTTCCTCACGGGGAAGCCAAGAGACGTAAGAAAAAAGCTACGAAAGGAGAGAAAACTCCACCAAATGCCCCAAATAAAGGGTTTGGGTACAGGAGAAAAACAAACTGATCAAAAGACATCAAGAGGTATGGAACAGGATCAGCCTGACGGGCCTGTTAATTTACACTGATTGTGACCCACCTGTCAAACTGGTATTATATGGGAATAAACTATATGTGACTCACCGTGTTAAGTAGTATTAAAATTTGGATAACAACAAGAGATGAAGTGAGTAGGAAAGTGCCAGAAGACAATAGAGAATTAAAATTTCGCGCGGCGATGGGGGCCCGAACCAGCGACCTTACTAGTACGACAACTCTGCCTGGTCAGGGAAAATCGTGACTCTACCCTATGAGCTATCCACGATCCCGAAAAAGATCGCTTCTCAAAACCCCAGTCTTATAGACCCTTCTCTCCCTGACTTCTTGAGGTCACGGTTCAACACACACAACTCCGCGAAGTTAGTCGGCCCGCATTTAAACTTAATAGCCAAAATTCTCACACAAAAAATGTAACATAGAAACGATTGAGACATTGAATATGCTGTGGTATTGGGGTGACATTTTAATTCAGAAAAGTGAGTGGAGCAGACACTTATGTTAAAAACAAAAAGAGATTAAAGTGAGTAGGAAAGTTTCCAGAATATATATATTTATATATATTTTGATGAACATGGGACTGGATATTTTTAACTTTCAGCCACACTATTGTCAAACTTGGAGTGAATTTTTATTTGTGAGATGGTGAAGAATTTAAAAATATTTCTGAAATTTCAACAAAAAAAATAAAGGAAAAAAACTCAAATTTCCTATTTTTTTTTATACTAATTTTTTTTCTCAGGTTCCGATTTATATTCCGACATAATACAATTTTGAGATGATGGGTCACATATTAAGAAAGTTATGTCAAAGTCAAAATGATCAAGATGAAGAATAAATTTGTTTTTTGTTTTGTTGGTTTTTTTTGTTTTTTTTTTTTGTTTTTTTTTTTTTTTTTTTTTGTTTGATTTTTTAAAATGCATATAATATTGAGAAAAGTCACAACTGTACTTCAGACTCCTTTTTTCATAAACCCATTTATTTGTTATGTGTTTTTTATTTATCATTTATTTGTTTATCTATTTATTTATTCATCTTTTATTTATTTATTCATCTATTTCTTTAACTATTTTTTAAATTTTTATTTACCTATTATTTTTTTTTATATATGTGCCCTTCGTATCAAAACGGTATTATGTCCGGATGGACCAGATGCTAAAAAAGTCAAATTATAGTCAAACTGGTCAAAAATATGAAACGTTAGTATTTAGCACAGTAAAATATGATTTCCTTCCCTATAAAGCAAGCAAATCAACTTAGTCTGAATTTTTTCTGGCTACAAATTCATTTTCAGCATCTTAGTCATCCCGGATTAATACCATTTTGAGACGAAAGGTCACATATTTATTTATTTATTTATTTACTTTATTAAATTTGTAATTTTTATTCATCCATCTATTTATTTTTTTTTTTTAATGAGTTTTCCCTTTAATAGCGCAATACCCCAACAAAATTGTGTAAAAATTTGTTTACAATGGGTCCCCCCCTTATAAACAGAAACATTTAACTTTTTGGGGAGGAAAACTTTTAATTTATCAAAATTTTTTTTTTCCCTCCAAATACAGTTTGAAGCGTCTTTTCCCTCTCAGTTCGCACCTAACAGGGAAAAGGCCTGAAACCCCGCTATGAGGCAAGCTATAAAGGAAAAAGGTGCTTGAAAACTTGGAGAGGACGGGAGTGGGGGTTTAGGTTAATGGTTTGCAGGGGAACCCTGAAAAATATAAAGGTTTCAGGGAAAATGAAGGTTTTGCGTTAAAACAAAGGAAAAAAAATTTTTAAAAAAAAAAGGGTTGGGTTTTTAAGGGATGGAAAGAAGAAAAAAATGGTCATGAAAAAATAAAGAGACAATCAATATTTTGAGATGATTTAAGTGGGGCGTAGTAGTAGTAGTTTTGTAGTAGTTGTAGTAGTAGTAGTAGTAGTAGTAGTAGTATTTAGTGTATTAGTAGTAAGTAGTAGTTTTGTAGTAGGAGTTTAGTAGTAGTAGGAGTTTTAGTAGAAATTTAAGTAGTGTAGGAGTGTAGTGTAGTAGGAGTAGTAGTAGTAGTAGTAGTAGTAGCAGTAGTAGAAGTGTAGTATTAGTAGTGTAGTAGTGAAAGTAGTAGTGTAGTCTTTTTGTTGATGTTGTTGTTTTAGTGGAAGAAAATTTAAAAAAAAAAAAAAATTAAATTTTTTTTTTAATTCTACTGGGTTGCGGAGTGTTCCCCGGAAATGACTCAGATCTCAGAAAAAGGCAAGACCCAGAAACTTGATAAAGGGGAAACGACAGAAGGGGGAAGTTTGGGCGTGCCGGGGGGAGCGTTAAGGAACTGAAAAGGATTTTCAAGGGATCCAAGGGTAAGTGGGGTGGTGGTCTTGGTGGAAAGTCGGGGGGGTGGTAGTGGTGTTTATAAAAATTTACTTAATTTAAAATTTGGTTTTACCAAGTTTTGGGGCCAGTCCACTTTGGAGGGCTCAAATTTATCCCCCCCTCCCCCCCCGCCCTACTCTCCCCCCCTTCACCCGAGTAAAAATCGGCTAAATGCAAACCTTTAATAAAGGGAAATTGATGTTTTTGGGAAATAGGGTGATGATGTGAAATGTGTTTTGATGATGATGATGATGATGATGAGGGATGTTTGTTGTTTTGATGTTGATGATGTTTGATGAAGATGATGATGACTTGATAATGACACACAAAAAGGGGAAACTTAGCGGGGGGGAAGTCAAAAATTTTTTTCCCAAACCCCCAAAATGTCCCCCAAAACAGTTTTTAACTGTTTATCGGGGGGAAAAGTACTTGCAATAGTTTAGCACCAAACCCAAAAAGGTTAAGAAAGGGAAAATTGCTTTTGGGTCATTTTCACCTCTAAAAACCCGGGTTAATACCAGCTCCAAACCCCCTGAAAAAATTAAAAGGGAGGACTACTTTAAAATAGTGTTAAGGCTAATAAAGTGGTTACAACTTTTGTGTTTTAAAGCTCAAACCTCTGTTTCTACTCAAAAAAAAAATTTTTTTATCAACAATTATGGCATGAAAATGCTTTTTTTAAAAGGATCTAAAATATTGTGTTCCCCTGAGAATGAGTGATTGATTACATAGTGACCCCACCTTTTCCAAAGCGTATTTTTTGCGGCTATAGGTCTTATGGAAAGACACTCGTTTTGGGGATAGAAGGCCCGGGGTTTCGTTCTCGCCAGCACATAGTTTAGTTTTTTGGAAAAGGGCTTTTTTTCCTAAATTCCCTCTCCCCATACTCTGGTGTAAAATTAGTACCGGCATTTTAACAACATTTTTCTCTGTCAAAAAAAAAATTGTTCTTTGTCCCGGCTCATTTCTCGTTTCTAAAAGTTCATGTTGTGTTGGTCGGGGAAACCCCGGGTTTTAAAGCGCTTTGAACACGTTTTGTGGATATTGTGCGAATAAAAGTTTCATTTTTTTTTTTTTTTTAAAAAATTTTGAAAGGGAAGCCCTGGGAAATTTGGGAAAATTAAGTTTTTTTGTGAGGATATAAAATTTGGGTTTTTTTTATTCTTCTTCAATAAAAAAAATTTTTGTTATAAAATTTTTAAACCCAAACCATTTCATCAAATTTTTTAGTGACGGATCGGATTGGGAAAAAATTTGGGTTTATTTTTTTCTTTTTCAGGGAAAAGAATATTTTTATACAATTCTAACAAATCATTTCACAAGTTTTTAGTAAAGGATCGGATATAAAAACTGGGTTTTTTTCTTTTCTTTTCATGGAAAAAGGAATAAATTATACAATTCTAAAAAAATAAATTTATAATTTTTTAGTGACGGTTTATAAAAATTGGTTTTAATTTTATTTTTTTCATGAAAAAAGAATATTATGTTATAAACTCTAACAAACCCCATTTAAAATTCTAAAAAAAATCTTCGGGTTTGATAAAAATTTTGGGGGAACATAATTCCTTTTTGAGAAACCGGGGTCACATATACCCTGGTTTCTTTACTATGGGGTTTTGTACATTTAATAATTTGTTTTAGTTTAAAATTTGGGGATGCTTTTTTTGATTCCCCAAAAGGCACTCTTTTGGGATCAACTGGGTGTGTACTCATTTTTGAAAACCCCAGTTTTGTCTTTATTGAAATGGAGATAGTGCCCCTCATCTAAAAAAGGGGTTTATGTGGGATGGCCAGATGCAAAAAAGTAAAATTTTATTTTTTAATGGTAAAAAAATTGGGAAACTTTGGTTTTTTTGACAGTAAATATGTTTTCCCTTCTCTCAAATAAAGCTTTAAAAACTAACGTAACTTATTTTTTGGGTTTAAAAAAATTAAATTTTCAGATTTAATCACCCCGCCCATAAATTTTTTGGGGTTTGGGGGGGGTTCAATATATACCCCTCAAAAAACACAAAATGTTGTTCTTTACAACAATTTTATTTCAAGCCCTCAATTTTTTTTTGGTTATTGGACCTGCATATTTATTTTTGGGGAATGTGTGTTAAACCCCAGATCAAAAAATAAAAAACAGAACTTCTTTTAAAAAAAAAAAATAAATGCCCCTTATTTCTTTGTTCGGGAAATTCTGATTTCCCCCGTGGGAAACGGGAGTAAACCCCAATATTGAACCGGGTTTAAAGCCCCCCTGGTTGTGACAGGACTGGGGGATTCCATTTGTCCAAAAACGTTCAACGCCACCCTTTTTCCTATTATTTGGGAACGTATCTTTTATCAATTTCAAATTTAAAAACAAAAAAATAAAAAATTTGGTTTTGAAAATCTTAAAAACCCAAAATTTTTAAATTTTTCTTAAACACTTTTTTCAGTTCTTTTTTTTCCCAATGGGGCGTCGGCCCCCTAATTTCTTAGTTGATATTTTTAAAAAAATAACAGAAAATGCAGAGTTTTTTTGAAAAAGGGATTGAAAAAAAGTTGTATGTTAATTTGTGAGACATGCAGATTTTCCTTTTTGTTTATCGGCACTTTATCAAAACCCGTTTTTTTCAGATCTTTATCTTATACAAGGGGCTGCCCCCTTTTTTGGGTTACTATAAATGTATTTCATTTAAAAAACTTTTGTCGGTTGTTTCCTAAAAAAAGATCCCTGAAATTAAATTCATTAAAATTTATGGGGAAATTTTAAGGGGGTTTTGAAGTGGAAGAAACTAGATTTATCACCCCTTAACTCATTCGTCAAAGAGTTTTCTTGTATTTTTAAAAAATTTAAAGAAATGTTTTAAAAAAATGAGCATGTGCATAGATTGTTTTTTTCCAAATTAAAATTTAGCATGAAAAAACTAAAAAAAATTGGGTTTTTAAAATTACTGCCCCTTATAATTTGTCTGAAAAATGAAAATAAATGGGAATGGGGTAAAAGTAACCCCTTTTTGGAAAAATTTACGGATATAGTCGGTGTTGGGGTTGAGGATTTAAAGGGGTTTTTAAAATTCAAAGCCGAAATTTCCGAGTTAGAATTTCAATAAAAGAGTTTTTTGCTTGCCTTCCATCCCTCATTTAAAAAATATTGAGAACCCACAAAAGGCGTGTTTTGTTTTTTGTCCCAAATGTTTTTTGCTTCGTTGTAATCACATTGGAAAATTCCCCTTTTTTCGGGGGGTTTTTTTTTTTTTTAAGGGGGAAACTTTTTGTAAATTGAAAAAAATTAAAAAAGTCTAAATTCATATTCAAAATTCTGAAATTTTTAAGTATCTAAAATTTTCATGTCCTGTAAAGAAAAGTTTTTTAAAGTTTTTTGGGTTTTCTTTAGTTTTTTAAACTTAGTCCAAAAACCCCCTCTCCCCCAGCCATTTTGGGAAAATTTTCCCCCAAAAACTTCACCCCCAACTAACGTAAAAATATTTTTTTACCCCATTTCAAACCCAATGGGCAGTGAGTTCTTGTGATAAAAATTTCTTTAGAAAAATTCTTCTCTACAAAACATTTTCATTTTCTTTTAATGTTATGCGAAAAAGAAAAATTTGAAAAAAGGGAAAAATGTTGGTTTTTATCGAAACCCAAAAATGTGTGATTTTTATATTGGAAAGGGAAAGGGGTTTAAATTATATATTTAGATTTTGTTTAAAATCCATATATTTCTAAGGCCCAAAAAGCTTTACCCTGTAGATCTTTTGGATAAAAAATACCAAACAAAGACTTGCACCTTTTTTTTCTATTTATTTCACGCATTTTTTGGGAAAAAATTAATTTTTCCTGTTATTATTTTTTTGTCGAGGGGTTAAATTTACATCCACAAAAAACAGATTTGGGCCCACCTTAGTGATGACAACACATGGAAGATGGGGGGCAGAAAATGCCTAGTGGTGACATCATCGCCCGGTGAAGGTCAAAAAGATTGGGTATCCGACTGTGATTTCCCTCCCGGTGGTTTTTTCTATTCAAATGCAGTATGGGGATATTTAATACTATTTAAAATAGTACTCTTTGGGGTTGGGTTTTGAATTTTTTTTTATATAATTATTTGTTCCCCCCCCCCCCCCTTAACCCCCCCCCCCCCCCCCCCCCCCCCCCCCCCCATCCAATTAACCCGCCTTCCCCAAAATTTTAAAATGCTTTTTAGCTTCTTTCCGATCAAGATCAAAGGCATGATTCCATGATTCCAGCGGGGTAATGAAAAGTATTAAAACCAAAAACCCCCTTAAAAGGATGGCTTTTTAAAAAAAAAAGTCATTTTTTAAAAATATTTTTTTTTTCAAATTATATAAGGGAAAGGTTTTTTTTATTTTTTAAAGAGATTTCACTGTACCTATCCCTTTTTAGTTAGAAATTTTTAAAAAAAAAAAAAAAAAATTTGGGGCTTTTAAAAAAGTGGGGAATAAGGGACAGTTTTCTTTTGCAAGGGAAAAATAGAAATAGATAAATAATTTTTTTAATTGCCCGCGGGGTTTAAAAAGTGGGGGAAAAAAAAAGGGCGCAAATGGTTTTTGTTCAATGGCCCAAAAAAAAAAAAGGGATGCTGGCCCAAAAGGGATGGGCTAAAACCTGGGTCCCCTTTGGGGTGGGGTTTTTGGGGTTTCTTTTTTAACCCTTTTAGGCCCTTTCTTCCTCTATTGTTTTTTTTTTTTGTTGTTGTTTGGGTTTTTGATATTGTTTTCTGAAAAAAGAGGTTTTGCTTTAAAAAATTTTTTTTTTCCCCATCTTGGTTTTGGGGGAAACTGCCAGGGGCCCTTTTAATTTTTCTCTGATAAACTATGGTATTGTTTGGGGGGGTATGCGATTTAAAGTCAAAAGCATTTACCCCTCCAAAGGTTACTTCCCTTGCACTAAGGGGCACTTTTAAATTTCTATTCCCCGGTTTTGTTGTTTACATGGGGGGGGGAGAGAAAAGAGAGGGGAGAGAGAGAGAGGGGGGAGGGGAGAGAGAGAGCGGGGGGGGAAAGAAAAAGGGGCAAAATCCAAATAAAAAAAAAGAAGGGGGCGAGGAGGAAAGGGTGGAGAGGGGGTCTATTTAAAAAAAAGATAAATAAATAAATAAGGAGGAGGAGAGAGGAGGAGAGAAAGGGAAGAAGAGAGGAAAGGAGAGAGAGAAAGGGGGGGGGGGGGGGGGGGGGGGGGGGGGGGGGGGGGGTTTGGGGGGGGAGGGGGGGGGGGGGGAGGGGAAGGGGGGGGGGGAGAGAGAGGAAAAGGAGAGGGGGGGTTAGTTTTTTTCGTGGGGTTCATGGGGGAAAAGGGAGGGAGGGGGGGGGGGTCTTTTTTGGGGGTCAATAACAAAAAAAAAGGGGGTTTAACCAAAAGAAAAAGGGGGTGGAGGGGGTTTTAAAAGATGACAATTGACCACAAAGGGTTTGGATAACGAGTGGCAGGTTTCCCAAAAAACCGAGGTTGCAGTCAAACCCGAAAATTCCCAAATTTTACGATTTCATGTAAAGGCATACCAAATTAAGCCCCACCCCCTCCCCCCCCCCCCAAGCTGTTTAAATTTACTCAAAAAAGGAAAACCCAAAGCACAAAAACATTTGACGTTTTTTCCCCTTTTTTTTTTGCGTTCATTGGGTCATTGTTTTCCCCCTTTTATTGTTTTGACTTCTTTTAAAAGAAGGGCTTTTTTAACTATCACTTCCAAATTTTTCCCCCTTTTTTTTTCTTTTAGCCCCGCTCTCTTTTCTCTTTTCTCTTCTCTCTTCTCTCTCCTCTCTCTCTCTCTCTCTTTGTTCCCCCGTGTTTCTTTCCAAAAAAACACACACACACACACCCCACACATTTTTATATCTTTTTTTTTTATTTAGCTTTTTGCCCCCTAAATGCAATTTCAAGCCCGTTTTCTCTCTTCTCTCTTTCTCTCTCTCTCTCTCTTCTCTCTTCTTCCTCTCCCTTTTCTCTCCCTCTCTCTTCTCCCCCCCCCCCCCCCCTTCGGGCGGAGGGGGCAATAAATTAAAAATAATAATTTAAAAATACTAAAATAATAATAATAATAAAAATAATAATAAAAAATAATAATAAAAAATATTAAAAAATATTAATAATAATAATAATTAAACCCTCATCAACATTTCATCATCAATTTTTCTCATATCCATCATCATCATAAATTTTAAAAATAATAATAAAAATAAAAAATAATAAAAATAATAATAATAATAACAAAAATTAAATGATTTATGATAAAGAAAGAAAGATGGGGTGATGTGGTTTATGTGGGTGATGATGATGTTTTGATGATAAATGAGATGGTGATAAAAAAATTAATTTTAATTATTAAAGAAAAAATAAAATAACAAGAATTTATTAATAATTTTATAATAATAATTATTAATAATTTAAAAAAAAAAAATTTTAAGGAAAAAAGGAAGAATGAAGAAAAAAGAAAAAGGAAAGGGAAAAAAGGAAAAAAGAAGAAAAAGGAAAAGGAAAAAAGGGGAAAAGGGGAAGAAGAAAAAATCATCATAAACATCATCATTTTTCACCCCTAAAAATTAATAATTTAAAAATAAAAAAATAATAAAATAATAAAATAATTAAAAAATTTAAAAATAGTAATTAAAAATAATAAATAATTAATAATAAAAAATAAAATAAATTTAATTAAAAAAATAATAATAAAAATAATGATTTAATTTAATAATAAAAAATAATAATAATAATAATTAAAAAATTAATAATAATAATAATAATAATAAAAAATTTAAAAATAAAAATTTAAAGAAATTTATAAAATAAAATAAAATAATTTAAAAATAATTTATATAATAATAATAAAAATTTTTAATAATAAAAAATAATAATAATAATAAATTTAAAATTTTAATAATAATAATTTAAAATTTAATAATAATAATAATAATTTATAATAGTTTGATAGATAGATAATTTGATAGTAGATAGATAGATGATAGATAGATGGTTTGGTAGGGCTTGATAGATAGATAGAAAAGTTGATGATAGGGTAGAAAGATGGTAGATAGATAGTTTGATTTGATAGAAAAGATAGTAGTTTGATTTTGATAGATTTAGTTGATAGTAGATAGTAGATTGATAGATAGATAGATAGATGATAGATAGATAGATAGATAGTTGGGGTGATAGTGTTTTGATTGGGTAGTAGATGATAGATAGATAGATTTGATAGAAAGATTGATAGATGATAGGAAAATTTGAAAAGATAGGGTAGATGGATAGAAAGATAGAATTTGATAGATTTGGATAGATAGATAGAATAGATAGATAGATAGATTTGATAGAATGTTTGGGGTTGATAGATAGATAGATAGATAGATAAAAGGGTAGATAGGGTAGATAGTGATAGAATTTGATAGATAGATAGATTTGATAGATAGATAGATAGTAGATAAGATAGATAGATAGATAGATAGTTTGATAGGATAGATTTGATAGATAGATAGATTTGATAGAAGATAGATAGATGATAGATAGATAGATGGGGGTAGATAGAAAGGGAAAATAGTAGATAGATGATAGATGATAAAATAGAAAATAGATAGATAGATAGGGTAGAAAGATGGATAGATAGATAGTAGATAGATTGATAGGGGTTTTGATAGATAGAGATAGATAATAGATAGATAGATAGATAGATGGGATAGATGATAATAGATAGATAGTTGATAGAGATAGATAGATAGATAGATAGATAGATAGATAGATAGATTAGATTAGATAGATAGATAGATTGATAGATAGATGATAGATAGATAGAGATAGATAGATAGATAGATAGATAGATAGATAGATAGATAGATTAGATAGATAGTTTGATAGTAATGAAATGATGGTACGTGTTTGGAGGATAAGTCTTGAAATCTTTGCCCAGTTTTCCGATTTTAATGTCGTAGGGAAATCAATGTCTTTCACGCATTAAATTTTTTTTCTTTGTAGCTTTTTTTTTCGATACAGTGTCCAGGGTGGTAAAAGGATTGGTCGCCATTTTGAAGAAATTGCTTAAATCAAGGGACTAAACCGTGTAAAATGTCACAAAATTAACTCCCTTAGTCAAAACCGCATACTCTAAATTTACGCTATATGTATGCGCTAATAATCTCATATATATTTTCTTCCACAGAGGGTCCAGTCTTGAAAACCACTAGTGGTGACTCACAGTTAAAATATTGGGATTTCTCCAAAGCTGCTTGGGGTCCATACTTTCCCACTGACCACACTGCTGCGGTCATTTTTCACTTATTACGCTTACTTCCCCTGTCTTTTTTTTTCTTTTTTTTTCTTAAATCTTATTTTTATTTTCAATTTTTTTTTTTAATTTTGTAATTTTTTATATTTTTTTTTTACTCTAACATTTTTTTGTGGGCACAACTTTTTTTAAATGAAATTTTTAAAAAAAAGAAAACGCCCCTTGTTTTATTTTCATATTTTTTTTTTACTCAGGGTACACAAGATATATTTCATGGTTTTTTTGCGCTAATTGTTTTTGTTTTTTTGGTTTTGTTATTTGTCTATGTTATTTATTCAATTTGTTTTAAGCAAAATTCGTTATAATAATATAATGATTTAAAAATAAAAATAATAATAATTAATAATAAATAATAAATAATATAATAATTTAAAAATAAAAATAATAATAAAATAATAATAATAATAATAATAATAATAATAATAATAATAGTTAAATAATAATATATACTTTATTCATCAAAAATGGGAATTCGTTTACAGAAAGTGATGTATAAAATGTATAAACCAAAGTTGAGAATTATAGCGAAATGTAAAAATTATATATTATATATATTATATATTATAATTTTATATTTATATATTATATATATATATATATATAAATATTATAAATAATATAATATATATTTATAAATGCCCAAAAGCACAAAAATGTAAAAATATACAACCAAAAACCAATAGCAACATTTATATATAATTTTAATTGAGATAGGCCAACCTTGGCCTTTAGTCGAATTGTTGTGTATATTTAAAAGATAGTATTTATTTTAATCACAGTTGCGCGAAATTG
>NW_027629553.1:12500-15795 GCF_034508935.2 Berghia stephanieae | reverse complement strand
CATGCATATTTACTGGCAATGGATGAGTGGCTTAGGGCGCATATTAAAAGGGGTAAGGGGGGGGGGGGGGTGAGAGAGATCAGAAGTGGACAGAAGATGAACCCATTCACGCCTGAGCTGTGAGATGTAAAGTTAATTGAATATACTGTGATTCCCATATGTGATTCGTCTTCACAAAACGGTTTTCTGTTTGAATGAATCTGACAATTTAGGATGAACCCGAACTCTTTCCCCGCCGACTACACTGCCGTACTCTGGAAAAACACATATTCAAACATTTGGCCAGAAAACTCGTCCTTCAAATATCGATCGATCTAAATGACTCTCATCTTGACAAAAATTCTCAAACCCGGGACTTCGCCGAAGAGAGAGAGAGAGAGAGAGAGAGAGAGAGAGAGAGAAAGACAGAAAGAGAGGGTGAGAGAGAGAGAGAGGGAGGGAGAGAGAGAGAGAGAAAGAAAGACAGATAAAGAGAGAGACACACACAGAGAGAGAGAGATAATATTGAGAGAGAAAGAGAGAAATATATAGAGAGAGAAAGTAAAAAAGAAAGAGAGAGAGAAAGAGAGAGAGAGAGAGAGAGAGAGAGGGAGAGAGAGAGAGAGAGAGAGAGACTGAATGTTGACTTGACCAGAAGTCAGTGATACGAGTATCTACATGAAAAGAAAGGCAAATCAAAGCAAACAATGAATGAGTGTGAGGTGGTAGGGGGGGGGGGGGGGGTTGGAGGGGGGGATCGGGGCGAGAGAGACAAGATGAAGAGATGGGTGGAAAATAAAGTTATCTTTGATGGACACAGGAAATCAATAGACTGATAGGACCACGGATATTGTTGGAAGATATGGGGGGGGGGGGGGGGGGGGCTGTCACATTATTTTGGGATATCACGTGACCTCGACTTCATCACAGACAATTCTTATCACAATATTGTAAGATTCTTAGACGCTTACCGTTTGGGTTTATGAAAGAGTGAGTTACCAATTCGATAGCGGCCTTCTTGTGTGTGTTCTCTACCCCCCCCCCCCCCCCACCCCCCACCTCCCCTCCCCTCACCCCGTCTCAAAACGGTAATGTGACGGATAGGAGTGAATACTACTACTACCACTACTACTACTACTATTACTACTACTACTACTACTACTACTACTACTACTACTACTACTACTACTATTACTACTACTACTACTACTACTACTACTACTACTACTACACTACTACTACTACTACTACTACTACTACTACTACTACTACTAATAATAATAATAATAATAATAATAATAATAATAATAATCACAATAATAATAATAATAATAATAATAATAATAATAATAATAATAATAATAATAATAATAATAATGACGATGTAATGACGATAATAATAATAATGATAATAATAATAATAATAATAATAATAATAATAATAATAATAATAATAATAATAATAATGATAATAATAATAATAATAATAATGATAATAATAATAATAATAATAATAATAATAATAATAATAATAATAATAATAATAATAATAATAATAATAATAATAATAATAATAATATTAATGCATGGCATTTTCAACACTGCGTGATGTTCAATGTACGTTACAAATAAATATACAAAATGTACATATAACACGTAAACCACAATGATATCTATAGAAACAGTGTATGTAATATCGTATCAATTTCAATGAAATGTAACGGTAAAAAGAAAATAGTGATTTAAAACTATCAATAGATTTTGCTTCTCTTATCCTTCTGGGCAAGTAGTTCCACACAAGGGGCGCTGTGTAGGTACAGGAATATATAATAATTAATGAAGCGGATGATAATTAGTGATTTTAAAGTCAAAGGTACTTAGCAAAATAAATCACGCCCCACTTTTTGATAAGGTGCAACTTTTTAACAATAAAAAAAAAAGTCAAGTCATATTTTTTTGGTCTTGTAACATTAGATTTTTTTATGTCCAATATAAACGTAATATTATACGTGTATATACCGGGTCTACAATATCATCCAAGAATAATATACGATTCATTCATCTCTTTGTATTTATCAAATATGGTATTTTTATCGTGCCCAATCACACAACGAGCTTGCGAGTATGTGTTTTTTGCAGTATAGGAATATGACGAGTTTAATAGATACAAAGAAATGAAAGAATACCCCAACAAGTAAGATTATTCGATATTTTGTGACCAAATGGTGGAATTAGTACTTCGATTCGCCATAATTTATATCTTTCTCCTTCTGCTTGAATGACAATTTGACGCAAAACTGAAAACGTTGGATTTGTATTCATGCGCACCAAAAGATTATTTATAGACCTAATTACCAATCAACTGTCTTTTGCACCTTATTCCACACCAATGAAATGTGCGAAAATACTCTGCAATCGTTGAATACATTTTTTATTCAACTTGTTCAAAGCATTATAGAGCAGTAAAGTTTGCTGCCCAAACGTAAACAATAACAAGTTGCTAGTGATTTCCGTTAGGGACCGGAATAATTTACGCACAATATAGGTCTCCCAATTTTGCAGTTTGAGTTGTAGGCAATACACTTTCAGTATTGAAAATATGTTTACATAAAATCTAACAGTTGCAGAAATAATAATATAAGGCTAAATTATTCTGAAAATCAGGCTCCGAATAATTCTCGTTTTGTTCACACCAGCGCAATAATTTGCTCTGGTCTAAAAATAGATAGACTGTAACTTTTGATAAATTTTAGAAAATTTTACCTTTTGTTCCATAAAATATCCATATCTAGACATTATTTGATGCATGATCGAGTATTTATGAATATGTGTTTCTTTTGCCACCTAACAGCCACATTTTAAAGGTTATTTTTTTCTATTATTTACATTGGAACGTGAGCTGTCAAGACAGGAACATGTGGTTTGCACGTGCTTCTCGACCTTTGTTTACGTTTGGGGCACCTAATTATACTGCTCTATACAACGATTATCTACATATTTACAAAAAAAAAAAATGATAGGGTTTTCCAGTGAGAGGAGTGGAATAATCATGATTACTATCTTTTGATTGAAAAGAGTTCTCCCCGAGTTCCTACACTCACACAATTAATCCTCCCGGGCCTGCTGGCACCTGAGGCGATGATAGTGATTGGATCTCCACCTGGTCATGTCACCTACTATTATTGGAGTCACCTCCGGGGACAGACCTCTCTGTTTTAGGCTCTTCTGCACGGTATGTCTCCATGTCTCCTTAGGGCGGCTTCGCTTCTCCTTTTCCTGGGATGCCCTTGGTCTTGTGGTATGACACTCGCTTTCG
>NW_027629553.1:2500-7500 GCF_034508935.2 Berghia stephanieae | reverse complement strand
GAAATAAACCTGGGACTAAAGGGAGATGAATACCATTGAAAGTTGAAGCCGGATATGAGAGCTTGGTACCAGAGGAGAATGAACTGACAAAAAAGGGTGTGGGCGCCAGTGGGGAGTGAACCTGGGACTATGTAAACAGGATATCAGTGGGAAATAAACCTGGGACTAAAGGGAGATGAATACCATTGAAAGTTGAAGCGGATATGAGAGTTTGGTACCAGAGGAGAATGAACCTGACACTATAGGAGGTGGGCGCCAGTGGGGAGTGAACCTGGGACTATGTAAAAAGGATATCAGTGGGAAATAAACCTGGGACTAAAGGGAGATGAATACCATTGAAAGTTGAAGCCGGATATGAGAGTTTGGTACCAGAGGAGAATGAACCTGACACTATAGGAGGTGGGCGCCAGTGGGGAGTGAACCTGGGACTATGTAAAAAGGATATCAGTGGGAAATAAACCTGGGACTAAAGGGAGATGAATACCATTGAAAGTTGAAGCCGGATATGAGAGTTTGGTACCAGAGGAGAATGAACCTGACACTATAGGAGGTGGGCGCCAGTGGGGAGTGAACCTGGGACTATGTAAAAAGGATATGAGTGGGAAATAAACCTGGGACTAAAGGGAGATGAATACCATTGAAAGTTGAAGCCGGATATGAGAGTTTGGTACCAGAGGAGAATGAACCTGACACTATAGGAGGTGGGCGCCAGTGGGGAGTGAACCTGGGACTATGTAAAAAGGATATCAGTAGGAAATAAATCTGGGACTAAAGGGAGGTGGATACCATTGGGAGTTAAAGCCGGATTTGGTAGTTGGGTACCAGAGGAGAGAGAAACCTGACACTATAGGAGGTGGGCGCCAGTGGGGAGTGAACCTGGGACTATGTAAAAAGGATATGAGTGGGAAATAAACCTGGGACTAAAGGGAGATGAATACCATTGAAAGTTGAAGCCGGATATGAGAGTTTGGTACCAGAGGAGAATGAACCTGACACTATAGGAGGTGGGCGCCAGTGGGGAGTGAACCTGGGACTATGTAAAAAGGATATCAGTGGGAAATAAACCTGGGACTAAAGGGAGATGAATACCATTGAAAGTTGAAGCCGGATATGAGAGTTTGGTACCAGAGGAGAATGAACCTGACACTATAGGAGGTGGGCGCCAGTGGGGAGTGAACTGGGACTATGTAAACAGGATATCAGTGGGAAATAAACCTCGGACTAAAGGGAGATGGATACCATTGAAAGTTGAAGCCGGATATGAAAGCTTGGTACCAGAGGAGAATGAACCTGACACAAAAGGGGTGGGCGCCAGTGGGGAGTGAACCTGGGACTCAGGGAATTGCACACCAGTGGGGAGTTAACCTGGGAATATGTATAAAGGATATCAGTAGGAAATAAATCTGGGACTAAAGGGAGATGGATACCATTGGGAGTTGAAGCCGGATTTATTTCCCACGGATATTCTTTTTTAGATATTCACAGGTTAACTCCCCACTGGTGTGCAATTCCCTGACTCCCAGGTTCACTCCCCACTGGCGCCACCTTTTATAGTGTCAGGTTTATTCTCCTCTGGTAGCCAACTCCTATAGTTCGGCTCGGATACCCACAGTTATCCATCTCCCACAGTCCAGGTTAACTCCAAATTGGTGTGCATTCCCTGAGTCCCAGGTTCACTCCACACTGGCGCCCATCTCCTATAGTGTCAGGTTCATTCTCCTCTGGTACTCAACTCCATATCCGGCTTCAACTTTCAATGGTATCCTTCTCCTTTAGTCCAGGTTTATTTCCCACTCATATCCTTTTTACATAGTCCCAGGTTCACTCCCCACTGGCGCCCACCTCCTATAGTGTCAGGTTCATTCCCCTCTGGTACCAAACTCTCATATCCAGCTTCAACTTTCAATGGTATTCATCTCCCTTTAGTCCCAGGTTTATTTCCCACTGATATCCTTTTTACATAGTCCCAGGTTCACTCCCACTGGCGCCCACCTCCTATAGTGTCAGGTTCATTCTCTCTGGTACCAAACTCTCATATCCGGCTTCAACTTTCAATGGTATTCATCTCCTTTAGTCCCAGGTTTATTTCCCACTCATATCCTTTTTACATAGTCCCAGGTTCACTCCCACTGGCGCCCACCTCTTTAGTGTCAGGTTCATTCTCCTCTGGTACCAAACTCTCATACCAAGCTTCAAATTTTAATGGTATCCATCTCCCTTTAGTACCAGGTTTATTTTCCACTGATATCCTTTTTACATATTCCAGGTTAAATCCCCACTGGTGTGCAATTCCCTGACTCCCAGGTTCACTCCCACTGGCGCCACCTTTTATAGTGTCAGGTTTATTCTCCTCTGGTAGCCAACTCTATAGTTCGGCTCGGATACCCACAGTTATCCATCTCCACAGTCCCAGGTTAACTCCAAATTGGTGTGCACTTCCCTGAGTCCCAGGTTCACTCCACACTGGCGCCCATCTCCTATAGTGTCAGGTTCATTCTCCTCTGGTACTCAACTCCCATATCGGCTTCAACTTTCAATGGTATCCTTCTCCTTTAGTCCCAGGTTTATTTCCCACTCATATCCTTTTTACATAGTCCCAGGTTCACTCCCCACTGGCGCCCACCTCCTATAGTGTCAGGTTCATTCTCCTCTGGTACCAAACTCTCATATCCAGCTTCAACTTTCAATGGTATTCATCTCCCTTTAGTCCAGGTTTATTTCCCACTGATATCCTTTTTACATAGTCCCAGGTTCACTCCCACTGGCGCCCACCTCCTATAGTGTCAGGTTCATTCTCCTCTGGTACCAAACTCTCATATCCGGCTTCAACTTTCAATGGTATTCATCTCCTTTAGTCCCAGGTTTATTTCCCACTCATATCCTTTTTACATAGTCCCAGGTTCACTCCCACTGGCGCCCACTCCTATAGTGTCAGGTTCATTCTCCTCTGGTACCAAACTCTCATATCCGGCTTCAACTTTCAATGGTATTCATCTCCCTTTAGTCCCAGGTTTATTTCCCACTCATATCCTTTTTACATAGTCCCAGGTTCACTCCCACTGGCGCCCACCTCCTTTAGTGTCAGGTTCATTCTCCTCTGGTACCAAACTCTCATACCAAGCTTCAAATTTTAATGGTATCCATCTCCCTTTAGTACCAGGTTTATTTTCCATGATATCCTTTTTACATATTCCAGGTTAAATCCCACTGGTGTGCAATTCCCTGAATCCCAGGTTCACTCCCCACTGGCGCCACCTTCTATAGTGTCAGGTTCATTCTCCTCTGGCACCAAACTCCTATAGTTCGGCTCGGATACCCACAGTTATCCATCTCCCACAGTCCAAGGTTAACTCCCAATTGGTGTGCAATTCCCTGAATCCCAGGTTCACTCCCCACTGGCGCCCACCTTCTATAGTGTCAGGTTCATTCTCCTCTGGTACTCAACTCCCATATCCGGCTTCAACTTTCAATGGTATCCATTCCCTTTAGTCCCAGGTTTATTTCCCACTGATATCCTTTTTACACAATCCCAGGTTAACTCCCCACTGGTGTGCAATTCCCTGAATCCCAGGTTCACTCCCCACTGGCGCCCACCTTCTATAGTGTCAGGTTCATTCTCCTCTGGTACTCAATTCCCATATCCGGCTTCAACTTTCAATGGTATCCATGTCCCTTTAGTCCCAGGTTTATTTCCCACTGATATCCTTTTTACACAGTCCCAGGTTAACTCCCCACTGGTGTGCAATTCCCTGACTCCCAGGATCACCCCCACTGTTGCCAAACTCCCATAACTTTGCCGGATATTGTCGGGTTTCGGCGGGTTTCGGCGGGTTTCGTAATAAAGCACTAATTCTTTTTTACGAAACCCGCCGAAACCGGCGATAAACTTAGTCTCAGGTTCACTCCCGATGGTGTACACTTCCCTGAGTCTCGGGTTCACTCCCCACAGTTGTCTACTTCCCATAACTTTGCTGTATATTGTCGGGTTTCGCGGGTTTCGGCGGGTTTCGGCGGGTTTCGTAAAAAAGCACTGGTTCTTTTTTACGAAACCGCCGAAACCCAGTCCCAGGTTCACTCCCCAATGGTGTACACTTCCCTGAGTTCTAGGTTCACTCCCACAGCCACCTACTTCCCATAACGTTGTCGAGATTCGTCGGGTTTCATCGGGTTTCGGCGGGTTTCGGCGGGTTTCGGCGGGTTTCGGCGGGTTTCGTAAAAAAGACACACCGTTATATTTAGGCGACTATAACAGGATAGGAGGGGGATGTGGGGGGAGAGGGGGGTGGGGGGGGGGGGAGGAGAGTATAGTATTTCTTGTCATGAAATGACGAAACAACTTATTCTTAATCAGTGTACACTCGTCTCAATACTGAATTATGTCGGAGTGAATAGGATTGCGAAATATTGAGCTACTAGATGAAGAAATGACAAAACAACTCATTCTTAATCAGTGTACACTCGTCTCAATACTGAATTATGTCGGAGTGAATAGGATTGCGAAATTGAGCTACTAGATGAAGAAAGTTGAGCATAGAGTCAACATTATGACCAAAACTGAGAAAATAAATGGGTTTGTTTTTGTTGTTGTATCTTTTTGTTTTTTATTTTGTGTTTGTTTTTTTATTGTTTTTTTTTTTTGTTGAATTTAAAACAAAATATTTGTTTTGTTTGTTTTGGAGTTAAACAAATTTACCTAAATTAGGTCATATTATATTTTTAACCAAAGTGTATGAGTTAAGCTTCAAGCCCGACATAAGGCTCTTTTTGAGATGATTGGTTGCACAAATGGGAACGTTGGTTTTTCGATGTTTAAAGAAATAATAACGAATGTAATATAAATAGTATGCGCTTAGCTAAGAAGCTCACAACATTGCCATCCGAAAGAATAACGGGTCAATACACAAAACTATGTGTAACCTTGAACTTTTATAGTCTGGTTAATACAGTTTACTGAGAATTACTCATTAACGCGGATGGCAAGAAGCAATAACAAAGACCTG
>NW_027629552.1:5000-12500 GCF_034508935.2 Berghia stephanieae | reverse complement strand
AAAATGGTGGTTGTATTTTATATATTTATTTAGTCGTGACTTTTGAATAAAAGTGTTTTGTTTTATTAGAGGGAATACAATAGAAAATACATTGTTTTGCAAAATTATTTAGTCTGGCAATAAAAATACTGCGGTAATTACTTTAAGAATAATAAAAAAAAAGAATTAACAAATTAATTTGTTAAAAAACAAAACAAAAAACAACAACAAAAAACAACAACAACAACAACAAACAAATAAGAAAACAATTTAAATAAATGAGTTTTGAGAAGTACTTAAAGAAAACGAGGGAAAAAAAAAAAAGAAATAATTAAAATGGATAAACAAATATATTAAAAACAACACAACTAATACTAAATTGATATAATATTAGTAAATTAATAAATTTAATTCAATACTGGAACCTTCCCAGCACAAGTAAGGCAATAAATAAGAAAAAGTTCGTTTGCCAAAATCTCTATTTAGTGTACACTGGTTAATAAGGTGGGCTCATTTGAATTAGCCCGACCTAGTACTAGAGAGGCCAGACAGCAAAATCACCGTCAGGCGACGTGACGATGAGATGACGATGTGGGCGGAGTGGAGTGGAGTGGTTGGGGGGGGGGGTGATAAAAAGAACAGGAGCGCATCCTGGTTTATGCATTACGGGTGCATGGTGATTCGCAATCTATCAAAGATACACACAAATTGATTTCAGTATGAAGTATTAAGTTTAAGTAGTAACTTTTGAAATTATCTAATTTAAATTTGATTATTTCGGACCTGGTAATACAGCATATAACTTGAAAAAACAGGCTGGTATTTGCCCACCCTGCCCATTATTACCAGCCGTCCCTGCATTGCCCGACCATACCAGAAAGGCAATTATTAATACTCAGCACTCAGCACCTACTACTATTTTAGTCGCGAGAATTACCTGCCTTCTTTTACCATTGTTAACCCTTTAGAGATGGGATTTGTTGCGACCCTAACCTGTGATATAATCTTACCTTTTTGTCACCATGAGAACAGGACTGTCGTACTCTTGAAAAAAAAACTAATTAAAAAAAAAACACACCTACGAGTATTTAAAATGTTGACCAGGAAACTTGCACTTCGAATAATACCAACACATTAAACTATGTGTAACCTTCAACATTGGTAGTCTAGTCCGTTCGGGTCGGACGTAGCCTTCGCAAACTCATAGTCTGGCACTGCCAAAAATGAAAAAAAAAAAAAAAACACAAAAAAAAAAAAAAACTAAAATCAACAACAACAAAAGACAAAAGAAAAATAGACGGTCGACGTCAAAATACCATTCGACAAATCTTGAGTTGTTTTCAATGGTTCAACCAATGGGGTAACGCGTTTCCTTGAGTACGACTAATGACAACTCCCTAGTCGGCGGTGAACTAACCTAAGAAATTACGTCAACTTGCAAGTTCGAGTGTTAGGCTATGCGTTTAGTGAGAACAAAGTACCGAATTTGCGGTCTCAAACCAGGGACGGCTGGTAATAATGGGCAGGGTGGGCAAATACCAGCCTGTTTTTTCAAGTTATATGCTGTATTACCAGGTCCGAAATAATCAAATTTAAATTAGATAATTTCAAAAGTTACTACTTAAACTTAATACTTCATACTGAAATCAATTTGTGTGTATCTTTGATAGATTGCGAATCACCATGCACCCCGTAATGCATAAACCAGGATGCGCTCCTGTTCTTTTTATCACACCCCCCCCCCCCCAACCACTCCACTCCACTCCGCCCACATCGTCATCTCATCGTCACGTCGCCTGACGGTGATTTTGCTGTCTGGCCTCTCTAGTACTAGGTCGGGCTAATTCAAATGAGCCCACCTTATTAACCAGTGTACACTAAATAGAGATTTTGGCAAACGAACTTTTTCTTATTTATTGCCTTACTTGTGCTGGGAAGGTTCCAGTATTGAATTAAATTTATTAATTTACTAATATTATATCAATTTAGTATTAGTTTGTGTTGTTTTAATATATTTGTTTATCCATTTTAATTATTTCTTTTTTTTTCCCTCGTTTTCTTTAAGTACTTCTCAAAACTCATTTATTTAAATTGTTTTCTTATTTGTTTGTTGTTGTTGTTGTTGTTTTTTGTTGTTATTTTTTGTTTTGTTTTTTAACAAATTAATTTGTTAATTCTTTTTTTTTATTATTCTTAAAGTAATTACCGCAGTATTTTTATTGCCAGACTAAATAATTTGCAAAACAATGTATTTTCTATTGTATTCCCTCTAATAAAACAAAACACTTTTATTCAAAAGTCACGACTAAATAAATATATAAAATACAACCACCATTTTGGTTTTCTCAACAATTGAATTAGTATACGAGAAATACTCTTCTGAGTAAGGAGATAGTTGAATTCTAAGTTATAGAGGAAATAAATACCTTTAAAGGAAGGGTGGGCAGATTCCGTACTTGCCCGTCCTGAAGCTAATACACACATAAGATGGTTCGCGATGAAGAGGCGGGAAGCAAGGGATTGGTTGGGTAAGGAGCAAAGATAACACGGTAATTATTGTGACGATAGTCAAACGAATACATGAGGAGAGATTGGTAACATTATTTTGTCTTAATTATATTGTATGAAGTATTGGCGAAAGCCTAATATTAAATAAACGTTGTTTTTGTTTGTCTTATTTTGACTATGGAACTGATACTGATACTTGTCATAGCAGACCTGCCTACTTTAGATAGGAAAATAAAAATCGTAGTTTTCAGGGCTAATAAAATCGTAGATATTTTAACTACCCTTTTAAAAATCACCGGAATTTTCGTCTGTTTTGATAGATATCAAATTTTAAAAAACGAGAAAAAATAATTGGAAACGTAATAATGATGGTGATGGTGGTATAGTGGTAGCGGTGGTGGTAGTAGTAATGATGATGGTATTATTATTATTATTATTATTATTATTATTATTATTATTATTATTATTATTATTATTATTATTATTATTATTATTATTATTATTATTATTATTATTATTATTATTATTATATTATATTATTATTATATTATTATTATTATTATTATTATTATTATTATTATTATTATTGTTATTATTATTATTATTATTATTATTATTATTATTATTATTATTATTATCATTGTTATTATTATTGTACGTATTGGTGGTATTACTATTGTTGTATTTTTTTTTGGTGGTTATTAATGGTATCAGTTTATTGTTTGGTCCCATTTGCCATTATTTTCCACTTTCATGTATGTGGTCATCAAATTGTATGATTAATTGGCGAAAGCCTAAGATTGAATAAATTTTGTAATATCGTATGGTAACCATCATTGTCGACGACATCGTCGTTGTCATCATAATCATCATCATCATCATCATCATCATCATCATCATCATCATCATCATCATCATCATCATCATCATTAACAACAACAACAACAACAACAACAACAATATTAACAACAAGTACAACAATAGCAATAAAAACAATATCAACATCATCATACAATTTCCGTCATCGTCTCCACAACTATCATTCTAACCAACAGCACCACCAAAACCACTACCATAATTACCCCTCACCGCCTCGTCTTCCTCCTCCTCCTCCACCACCACCATCACCGCTACCACTATTCCAACCACTACCACCACCGGCACAATCATTCTGACCACCAAGACAGCAGTAAAAATTATGCAATTTGAGCTCTGAATGAAACTCGAGTCATATCGCTGTTGTTGCTTCTCCATGAAAACTTTAAGGTTACTACGTACTACTGAAAACCAGAAATATGTAAAAGCAATATTAATATCGCCGTTGAGGGATTAAAGCATCTCTTTAATTTTTCGAGTGAAGGAAATGGACTTGTATTGTCAAGGTGTTGTCGCATTATGTCTCGTCGCTTTATTTTTTAGTTGTATTCTCTTTCGTGATTCATTTTTGATTACGTTTGGAAGAATTAAAATCTACTGGTATTGTCATTTCATTGTGAATGTGATTATTGGTGGTTGAATATTTTTTTGTTTAAAGGCGAAAAAAAAATCAAAAAAATTTTTTATTAAAAAAAAAAACAAAAAAATAAAAAATAAAAAATATATATCATATATATATATATACATATATATATATATATATATATATATATATATATATATATATATATATATATATATATATGACCGAATCCTCTTTGCCCCACCACTGTAAATAGGCTAGAACCGCCACTGTCTCAAACCAATAACAAAGAGTTGAGTAACGTCATCATCATTCATTCTATAGAAATTGAGTTAAAAGCATTGTCCTCAATGAACTGAGTGTATTTTTCCTCTTAAATTTTAATAAGTAAATAACTATAGATAGTATGCTGATGACGTCACTCAGGCCTTTGTTATTGTTTTTGCCATCCGCGTTTGTGAGTTGTTCTCACTAAACTGTATTAACCAGACTATAAAAGTTCATGGTTACACAGAGTTTGTGTGTTGGTCCGTTATACGTCCGGATGGCAATGTTGTGAACTCCTTGGCCAAGCGCATTCTATCTATATGATTTTCTTATTATGATGATCTTTGACTGAAGATTCCTTTTTTTGACAGAGGATTCTTTCCGATTTTATAATACAAGGTGGTCTCGAATGGTCACAATTACTGTATAAATTGGGATGAGGAAGAAATTCAGTCTCGCCGATAAAGAGTTAACAGTAAAATAACACGTCAATGTGTGTGTGTGTGTGTGTGTGTGTGTGTGTGTTATTATTATTATTATTATTACTCCAAGGTCCGGAGACACGGGACTGGAAAAACAGCTGTTTTGTGAAGGTGAAGGTCGTTGATTGGTCGCAACAAAGAGCAGCAGGAATAGAAAATGAATAATCTTCCATTATTATGATCACATCATTGTTATTATTGGAAGAGGCTTCCATTTTTGACTCGCTCTCTTACAAGGTCCATCTGTGCTACAGCTAGGTTCTCATTCACACACGAGTGAGGTGATGATAAGTGTCTTATCCGATGATATAACACCAACGTTTGTGATAATTAATTGTCACCCATCCGGTTCAATTCACAATAGGCTTCAACAGTCATGACGTCATTTCCCTCGTAATGACGCATAGTAACTTAGTAACTGGCTCTAAACTATCGGAACCATGGCGGACGCCCTTATGAAATACTTCTCCGACGAGCTTAAAAGTGTATCCAGGGGAGAAAAACATTATAAATATGATCATGTTTTGACTTTTATACATTCTGATCACATGACAAATGAAAAGTTCTAGCCAGCATGAAGAATGAAAAGTACCGATTTTCTTTGTTTAGAACCACGCTGCTCGCCGTTGCTGGGCGACGTGACACCAGACTATTGAATCCAATTGAAGGGGTCTGTCTATCTATCTATCTTAGCCTTCGGATAAACTCTCTGCTCCATTTGCTTATGAAACCTTCTACACTAAAATAACACTGATGCCCACCTCCTCATTGCTTCAATTTATTTAACTTCTCATAATGTTTATTAACACTGTGAGATTTAATATCAATTTAAAGTAAACCCGAATCCCGCCTTTAACAAGAGCTTTGATACTGAAGTTATAATATGTTTTAGGCAGACGACTTTTTTGGTCGACGACTCCTTAATGAGTTGTAAGAGGTCGTTCACTTTACTCTACGCAAGTACATTAATTCATTATAATAATAGTATCTATGTGTTAAATCGGTACGTAATGTCTTTTGGTGTGTAACACAATCCATTCGTTTTACTGTTATTTCCTTTGTTCGGCCATTAACTTGATAATTTATATCAGCATTTTCCATTCTCTGAGCTTTTAATGTATCTATAAGGTAACGATAATATATTGAAAGTAATTGATTCGTGAAAAACAAAACATGAAACAAACAAAACAAAACAAGACAAAACAAGATAAATCAAAACAGAACAAGACAAGACAAAACAAGATAAATCAAAAACAGAACAAGACAAGACAAAACAAAACAAAAACAAAACAAACAAAAAAAGATAAGACAAATCAAAACAATTTAATTTTAAAAAAAGCAACAATACAAAAAAAAGAAAGAAAGAAAAGAAAAACAAAACAATTCAAAACAATACAATATAAAACCCATGGCCTATCTTCGGTTCAACAGCATGCGATTTTATTTATTTATTTTTTATTTTATTGTTGTTTGTTTGTTTGTTTTTGTTTTGTTTGTTGTCATTTATTTGGGGGGGGGGGGGGTGAAGTGGGGTCTTAAATGTTGGCCAAAAATGAAGGGATTAAGTTCTAAACTGTGTCCAATATTCCAGTTTGAACATATATATATATGTGCCTTATAAAAAAAATGGTTCGATTAAAATAATCTGTCAAAAAGTCTCAAACTTAAGATATTAAAGCAGTCAAAGATTTGAGACGTTTTGGCAAGTTAAGAATTATTTAAATCGATCAATTATTGTTGAAGAAAAAATCCTGGCCAAATTGAAAAAAAAAATAATTAAAACAACGTATTTAATTTTGGCCGAGTAATAGCAGTGTTGTTCGCACAAAGAGAGATTAAGTGTCTAACTGTGAGTTTTAAATAGATTGGCGTTTTTGGTAAGTACTATTTATAGATAACCTTGTTGGGAACAAAGGGTTTTTTTTATGGTGAATATAATTATATCAAAGAGGATTAAGAAGGTAGGATTAAATAAATTAATTTTAGTGTCAGTCATGATCGTTTATTTTTAACTTTGTTTCAGTTACAGTTCATACACACAAAGGAGAGCACGGAGAGAAATAATGAGGGATTTTATAATACGTATTAAAGTATTATTAACCACACACCCGTTTCAACATTAATAAAGACTCCGATCTATCTTTAATGAGGGGTCGGAGAGGGGGGGGGGGTTAAAATTAATTATTTGATATTTTAACATTTCAAACTGAGTATTTATATAGCGCAATATCCTCTAAATGTGCTCAAAGCACTTTACAAAGGGTACAGATCCAACACCAACACTTAATTTTTTTTTCGGACAGAGATAACGCTGTTACCGGACAGGTACTCATTTTACACCTTTTGAAAAAGTTCTTTACTCACATTATCTCACTGTACTCAGGTGTAAAATGAATACCTGACCGTTAACACTGTTGACTCAGTCGGAAAAAAAATTAATTGTAATCATTGCCTTACAGGCGTCAATGTTAAGTGTTGTTCTGACTGAGGAACCCTTCTAAAATTGAGCTTTATATAGCGCAATATCAACTAAATGTGCTCAAAGCGCTTTACAAGGGCTCCCTGGTCAACAGCAACATTTAACATGTAGGACGGGACATGCCGCCTGTTAGGCGATATTACAATTTTTCGGACAAAGACAACGCTGTTAACGGCCAGGTATTCATTTTACACCTGAGTACGATGAGAGAATGTGAGTAAAGAGACTTTTCCAAGGGCTCAACTGTGCGCCGAGCGCGAGGCTTGAACCTAGGACCCTCCGATCCGAAAGCTAGACCACATAGCCGTGCTTTGAGCACGTTTAGT
>NW_027629552.1:0-2500 GCF_034508935.2 Berghia stephanieae | reverse complement strand
CAGCTGACTGACTGGACAGCTAAAAGAGGAAACAGCTGGAGGTTTGCCACGTTGAGCTCTTTTATGGCCATAAAATGCTTTCACTTTTTAATTAGAGATCAGCGAGAAAACGTGTCGCAAGCGCCGTAAAATACCTTAAAAGCAAAGACCGACAAAAAAAAAAAAACAACCCAATTTAGAGAGAGAGAGAGAGAGAGAGAGAGAGAGAGAGAGAGAGAGAGAGAGAGAGAGAGAGAGAGAGAGAGAGAGAGAGAGTTTAAAGGAATGTGTACTATTCGGTTCTTTGTTGCAGGATTTTCGGTGACGGCCTTGAACATATCGTGTGTATTTTATCACTTGATGAAGAGTCCAATTCAATGGCCTTCTTAACTGAACAAATTATAGTCCGTTCCATATTCCGTACACACAGGACTTGGTACGAACCATAAAAGTAGTCATTAGTAAGTAGCCTACTACCACTTTGAAAATACTTTTAAAAGGTTATTAGCGCCTCCAAACTTCTAACATTAAAGGTGTTATCCACATTGTTATCCACATTGGAGTCATTTAACCACGCGATCAAATCCGTATAAAACCTCAACTTAAAACAAATCTCAGGACTTTTTTTTTAAAAATTCCAATTGGCTTTGATTTGTTTCTAAATAAAAAAACGACTTCTTTCAAAATATTGGAGTAAAAGTAATCTGAGGGAGAGGAAAACCGAGGGAATTGGTTGGCATGAAGGCTTTTATTTATTAAAATTTATAGAATAAGAAAAGAAAACTCTCTAACCTCTATTTAACTATCAGGCTTCATAATTAATGAATCTAATTGGATAAGCGATTTTGGCATTGTTACAATTGAAAATTTGGCTTCAAAATTTTCAAATATTTGGCAATACTAAATGCCACATTTTATTATCGATTGTTATTAGCATACCTTGAGAGGTTGAAGTCAATGAAGAAATAATAATTTATAGATATGGCATCACTTTTGCTGACCGTCTATAATTTATTAATCACGTTAACTTGGCATATTTAGGACGTCGTTATCCAAGCGTAAATCTGCCACTCGGCGAAACACTTATTTATTATTTTTATTTTTGGCTAGAAAAATGTATACTTCAAATAAAAATGATCGATTATATAGCCCGCAACTTGAAAACAACACTGAAACCTGAGACACGAAAAACGTTTCAGGGGGGGGGGGGGGGGGGGGAACTTTTTCATCGATCGATATGTCAAGTATACGTTTTCTGGCCAAAATAATTTTTAAAAACGTTTTGTCAAAATACGTTCGTATTATTTACTATGTTATAACTGGTAGTGTTTGTGGTCTAGTGGCATGACATTCGCATTCGGATCTGAAGGTCCTTGGGTCTAGTCACGCTTCTGTGGCACAAAAGCTGAGTGTATAGAAGGAAAAAAAAAAGGCGATTTAGTCACATTTTCTCTGAGGTCTAAAATGGGAACCGAGCCGGTAAAGATGTTGTCTCTGTCCGATAATGTATTGTAATATTATTGTCTAACCGGCGTCATGTCTCGTCCTACATGTTATGTGTTGCTGTTGGCTAGAGACCCCTTGTACTGTGCTTTGAGCACGTTTAGTGGATAACGCTCTATATAAATGCTCAAGTTGTTGGTTTTTTTTATTTTTTGTTTCACCCAGAGCCGCCTTTAATACGTGCTAAACATTCAAATCAATCAGTCCTATAGTTTTCGATGGTCTCAATAGCTCAGTTGGTAGAGCACTCGTTTTCATACGCTAAGGGACCGAGATCGGTCCCAGATTTAAGTCGGGATTTTTTCTGAAAAAACCTGTCCACCCAGAAGTGACTTGGTAGATGGTTCTGTTTGATCTGGCGGAAAATACTTTGCGATAAATAAGCGTCCTATCCAAAGAGTAGCAAGCAATGCTACAGTTCGTTTCACGCGATAGAAACAAGGGAAACTCCGGCGCCATAGGACACATGTTTTATTTAGTTTTGGGTGGATTGGACCTCTGATGTCTCAGAGATCTGATCCGCCCAAAATGAAATAAAACATGGTGTTATGTGCAAAGCTCGTTTGTAGACTTCAGATTCTTGATCCGCCAACCGTGAATATCGGGTCTTCAGAGGTTTGATTTGCCGACCATCGATATACCGTCCCTTCAAGTTACAAAAAGATACAAGATTACATGGTTTTCATAGCCTTAAGTGGGCGGCAACACGAGGCCCGATAGGAAGCAAAAGTCTAGACGTCTCACCTTTCTTTCTTCCGTAGAAAAACTCTTTGGAAGTGTATAATCAATCCTCATGAGGAATAACAATGAATAGGTTATGATTTCGAGGCTTAAAAGAGCGAGGATGGATGATCTTTATTGACGACTAGCATCAAGGTCAAAGAATAAGATCCTATCACTCTGAAACCAGAGGATCCATTGCGCAAGCTATGCTAGTTTAACACTTCCAAGGAAATTGGAACGAGTATTTTGACATCACATCATTGTTCCCTATTGATATGTGCAGTCAGACAAGTTA
>NW_027629551.1:0-15821 GCF_034508935.2 Berghia stephanieae | reverse complement strand
AAGGGTTTTCCCCCTTGCAAATTTTAAAGGGTCATATCAGCGCCGTAAAAAAAAAAAAAAAAAATTTGACATTTGGAAAGTTATAGAATATTTACAATTTAAAGCCCCCAAAAAAAGGTAAGACAAAGGGGAATTGGTTAAAATAGGAACAGATGTAGTTTCCAAAAGCACATAAACAAAGTACTTAGTTTAGATCCCCAAAAAAGTTCCCCGACAAAAGCACAAGTCCCCTAAGGGATACACTCAGTATTTCAAATCTATTACTACGTAAATTAAACAAAATACAAAGCAAACCGAGAGATTTCAGACAAAAATAGCATCTCTAAAACTTACATTCGACTTTTGGAAAAAAAATTAAAAGGGGAAAAAGAAGACACGTAAGTGCCCCCTCCCCCTATGGGAGGTCAGGAACCCCCCCAGTCCCCAAAAGTACAAATTTTTTAAAGAATTATAGTTAAATACAGCCAAAAAAGACATTCAATCATGTATAAAAAAATTGGATGCCCAAAACGAAATAGAAACCGCCTTTCTAAAAAAAAAAAGTTTTGAAGGGTCTTTTAATTTAAATCTTTAGTCTTCTCAAAATGTTTTATGTGATGTTATTTAAATCAAAATATATGTACATCAAACTATGAAATAAAATTTTAAATTTTAAATTTCTTTTTTGATCCAAAAAAAAAAATTTTCTTTTTTAAAATTTTACAATGAAAAAAATTTAAAACCCCTTAATAAATGCTTGTCTTAGTCTCTGGTTCCCCCGTGGTGTTTTTTGACTAAAAAGATGGCGACACACATAAAAAAGTTCTAAAACCAAACTGTTAAAAAACTGTCTTTTGGTAATAAAAAAGGAGGGTGCTTTAAAAAGGGTTTGTAAAAACAAAGGCCCCCTCCCCCAACCTACCCCCCGAAGGTCCCGCCTTTGAAACATCGAAGAAAAACAAAAATCCTAGGTACTAGGTAATAAAGTTATTGTTGTTTGAGATTAACAATTTTCCTAAGGGCAAAAATTATCAATTGCATTAAAAACAAATTTGTTAAAGCAAGGCAGTTAAAGGGGGCATTTTTAAAACCCCCGTATAATTTTTTCATAAATCGGGAACTAATAATACAATTTCCCCCAATAAAAAAATTAAAAAGAGACCTCAAAACATTCTTTTTACTTGTTTATAAATTTCATGGTTCAAAGAATATTGAAAAAGAGGAAAAATATGTGAATTAAGGAATTAAAAAAAAAAAAAAAAAAAAAAAAAAAAAAGGGGGGGGGGGGGGGGGGGGGGGGGAGGGAGGCGATATAATAATTCCCTCCCAAAATGCAAACACTGGGGGTTTTTCCTTGTAAAAGTAAAAGTGACTCTTTATTATGGTTAAGTTTATGGATCAGAAGAGTTTTTTAAAAAATTTAAAAAAAAAAAAATTTTCTTGATTATTTCAGTGCCCTTTCAAATTAATAATAGTTTTAAATTTTGGGGGAGAAGTTGTGGGAAACTGAGCTTTTTTTGAGTTAAACCCAAAAAAATGCAAATTTTTAATTTTAAATGGATTTAAAAAAAAACAAGAAAGCAGTTCGAGGTTTTAAGTAAATTGGATAAAAGTACCAGAGAGACACGGCCCTTAATGAACACATTTTTCCCAAAAAACCAAACCCTTTGTGGGTGAAATTTGTAGTACATCTGATTCCCTTTTTAACGCGGGGCTGATCATTTGGATTATTTATTTTTTAAATTTTTTGGTTTTTTCTTTTGTCTCCTTTTTTGGCTTTGTTTTATAACACCTTTTTTATCTTATGAAGATACAAGGCAATGCAGCAAAAGGCTTTTATTTGCTTTTTTATTTATCATCAAGTTCTGTTTTCTGTAATTACTAAAATGACATGTTTACGCGTAAAAATGGCAGATTTTTTTCTAAGCTCTTTTTTTATATCAGACCTTGATTTAAAAATAAGCCCCAGGGGTTTTAATTAAAATTAGCAATTCACTAAAAAAATAGAATTTGCGGAAACTCTAAACACCAAATGATTTTTCTTTTTTAATTTAAAAAAAAATTCAAAAAAAATTGACCAAAATTACGGTAACTTTGTGCATTAAAATTAAATACTTAACCCTAACCCGTTGTGTTCGAATGAAAAAAAGTATCCAGTTGCATTTGAGTGTTTAAAAATTCCCCTTAATTTTTTATTTGTGGAGATGTGATCAAGATTAGTGACGTGTGATGTTTCAGTCTTCAAGTGCCTTTTCTTTGACCATTTTTTTAGATTCCAAATGAAGTCTTTTATTTTCAGTGGTGAAAAAAAGGGTCAAAATTTTTGGACGGGTTTAAAAGTGATCAGATGTTTTTTTTTAATATTTTCAAGAATATGTTTCATGCCGGGGACTTACTTTCGCTATTTTGCTAAGTGGACAAAAGGATGGAAAAAAAAAAAAAGTTGCAAAATGATTCAAACCGGGTTTTGTTTCCCTTTTAAATCAAGTATAAGTCTCTCTATCGTTTGTAAAAGAAATAGTAAAGTTATTGAAACCAACGTCTTGGTTCTAAATTTATAATGGGACCTGAAGGAAAATTTTTTTTTCCCCATCTAAATACAAGTTATTAAAAAGTGTTTAATGTTATAGCTTTTAAAAATTCAAGGACTTGGTTATATTTTGGTTTAAAAATATTTTATTTAGGTATACCAAAAAAAAGGTTATCATGATTTTAAAGGGGGTAATTTTACCCCATGCTATCTTCACCCCATTGTACATCAATACATGCATTTTTTTGTTCAACTTTTTGGTTAAAAGCAGTCCCGTGTGTTGTATAAATATTTTTACACTACACCATTATGCTTCGCAGCACATTTGTTTTTTCCCCATCAAGTAAAAAAGAGGGGGCGGCATTGTAAACTAAATTTTAATTTTTCATTAATATTTTTTTTATTCATTCGTTTAATTTTAAATTTTAAAAAAAGATTCAAAGGGCGTCTACTTCCCAAATCCAAACCCTTTGAGCTCCCCCAAAAGGGGGGACAGGAATGAAATCAGTTTGTAACCTTTCGACTTTTGCCTCGTTTTTCGTTGTAAATGGGGTGGGTCTATAGATACGTATCCCCATCTAGAATCAGTATATGAGGAGAGGATATATTGCAGGGCATTTTTAAAAAAGTAAGTTGATAAAACCGATACTACGATTGGGGTTTTGAGAAATCTCTTCGATGAAGGAGGGTGGCAGAGGAGTGAAAAGCAGAAATTAAGAATTTTTACAAAGATTTTAAATTATTTACCGGACAAAAACATCAAAAAAAATTTTAAAATTTTTAATCTACATTTAACAAATTTTTTGACAGGGTCTACTTTTAGTTTAACTCAAGGTTAAATTGGTTTGTAATGCTCAGCGTGACGTGTGTAGCAGAAAACCACAGATTGAGTAAGTAAAAAAGTCCAAAAAACCCTTGCAGTCGACAGCAGTAAATAAACTAAAATGATCCATACCCTTTTGAAGTTGTTTTGATTGTTTTTTATGTACCGGAAAAGTTAAGTCGTTCTTTGTGACATTTTACAATTATCCATCACCTGTATTGAAAATTTTCAGGGGGCAACTTTTTTTTCTTTTTTAAAAAAATAGGGTATTCTTAACTCTTTGGATCTTAATTTTTTAGTAGTCCCTAAACAAAGTGTCTGTCGTGTTTCGGAAGGGGTTTTTTAAAATGAAAGAAAGTGAAAGCCAGCCCAAATCGTTTAGTCTTTTTTGGTACGGGCCAAGGGCTTTTTCCAAAAGTCCATAGACGTTGAAAAATTTTTATTTAAATTTTTTCATACTTGCTGCCTGTTCTTTTTAAATGATGATGAAAATTGTGGGACAATAACAGGTGGGTTTTTTTTTGGGCGGGTTTTCCCTCGTTGTCTAGAACGGTGATAATTTTTATTCATTTTCCCTATAAGATATCAGTATAAAAATCTATTTAGGTATTTTGGGTTTAAAAAATTAAAATTGGATTGGCTCAATGAAACTTATATCTTTTAAAGTGCTTTTCAACCGATTCTAATGATCCCAAAATTGTAAAAATCAGATAAGCAGAAGAAAAGTTAGTTATTTTTTTAAAGGCGAAAAATGGTTTCTTTTTGCCTTTTTTTATTTATGACGGACTTTGGGAATAAAAAGGTTGCTTTTCCCGGTAGTAACCTCATTTGGTTTTCAAAATGGTCTAAAAGGGCCCGCTAATTATTTGAGTAAGGTTTTGCTGGAAGAATTTTGGATGCGGTATACAACTTTTCCTGAATTTAATTTTTATTAAAAGTTAAAAGTTAATTTAAAGAGCAGCATGAAATTTTGATTACCAAGTTCTAATCTTTGAATTATCCAAGTAAATTTTACCCTATTTTATCCATAATCAAAAGTTATACTAAATTGCATTGTTTTAAATAAACTCCAAACGATAAAAAATTTCTCTGAAGAAAATAGACATCGTCATTTTAAAAACCACCATAACAAAAATCTATGGAAAATTTTTCTGAGACCCATCATCAAAAATCCAAAAAAAAGGGTCACAGCCACTAGCCCTTTTATCGGCTCCCCGTGGAGGGCCCAAAGAACGTTTACCCAAAGTACCCAATATCATCTATTCAGACATTAATAATAAATTTAAAATGATATGTTTATCCCTTTTTTATCTAGATATTAAGTTTTGATTGAAATTGAAAGCGCCTGACACCAAAAACAAGCTTGAGCTCTGTTCTTTAAAATGATAAGATACCCCGAAATGTTCGGGTACTGTGGTTTTTTGGGGGATGATAGTTTTTTTTAGCTATATGCATTGTATTTTTTGTTTTACAGCACATATATAAAGATTTGTAAAAATTTTTAGTGTATACTTTTTTGGGGGGCTGTGTTGGACCTTGTGTCAGGATGGGGCTTTTTATTGATTCCCTCTAGAACATGAGGGGGTATCTTGGGAATTTCATCTGTTCCCCATTTTTCCCCCTTTTTCTTACTTCTTTGCCTGCTTTAATTTAAATCTATTAAAAATTTTGGCTTATCCCTTTTCTTTCGTTTTACTGAACTTTTTTTTGACCTTAAGTGCGTTAAAAAAAATAAAAAAAAACATCAAAAAGTAGGGGAAAAAACAAAATTTTTTTTATGACAGAACTGTCCGGGAAAAATGACAGCCCTTAGATAAAAGTAAGGATGCCATAGAATGCATAATAGTTTGGAGAGAGAATAAAATTTGTTTCTTTGCTTTTTGTAAGGGACAAGCTTGATCATAAATGTCGAATAATCTAAATTTCAATTTATTTTAGAATCAATGCCCATCAGTATTGATCTGTTGTGCTCAGCGTGGACAAGTAAGTGTTTGTTTTTTTTTTTTTTTTTTTTTTTAGAAAAAACTTCGCATTACTTAATCAAGATCATTTTGGGTTTTCCCTTTCCCAATGCCAAATTTCTCCGTGTAGTTCAGTGTACCCTGGTTCCCAATCATGTGGCTTGAAAGAAAAATTATTTGAATGGACCCGGGCCCCCTTTAAAAATCGTTTTTTTTCTTTATTAGTAGTTTTTTTATTCCAACCTCTTTGAAAAGTTTGAATTTATAGAGAATTTTCTTTTACAAAAAAGTTTTTGACAAACTCAAAAGCTAATGGATTTATCCCTTTTTTTAAATTGACTTTTTAAGAAATAAATAATAGTTTGAAATGTATCATGAAAAAGGGGACAGTTAATTTAATTTTTTAATGAAAAAAAAAAAAAATACCCCGTATTGATTAGCAATATTTTAAAAATTAGAGATGGTTGTGAATGTCCAACCTGTCTCTGCGAAGGATATTGTTTTAAAAGTTCCCAAATTGAAAAAAACGTTTTTACGAAACAAAACAAAATTTTGTCCTTTTTTGTTATGTTTCCTTTTTAACCCAAACTGAGAGAACGAATTTTTGGGCGATGTTAATTTTATGAAAACGACCCCTTTTTCAGCTCTTATGCCAGCCCTTTTAATGCGTGATGGTCAAAAAATTAGCTCAATTTATATTAAAGAAGTATTTTAAATTTCCAGAATAAACCAGTGAAAATTTTTTCAAAAGGGGAGGGAGACAAATGGAAAATTTCAGCAGTTTGGGAAAAAAAAATTTCAGTTTTTTTACAAGTGGATTAAAATTGCTTTTACGTGCTAAAAAGTGCTTTAATTTTAAAAATGTTTATTCATTTACTTATCATCTAAATTTATAACAATACAGACATCTACTCTGGAAAGGGGAACATTAAGCCCTTTATGTTCACAGAAAAAATGTTTTCCATACAAAACATGTACCCCCAACACACACACATTACTTATTATTCCTTAATCTCTACCCCTTTACTCTGGTTTTTTTAGCACTTTAAACAAATTGTTTGAATCTCATCCCTCAGAAAATTTTTGTAAGTTTAAGTATCGGTTTAATCTTTCATACTCTTAGACTTCCCATTTAAAAAATCTTTTTTTATTATATTGCATTTTACTTTTTAATAATTAAAAATGTATATTTTTTTTTCCTTCTAAAAAAAAAAATTTTGGGCCAAATATTATTTTAACTCTAATCCCTCCAACATAATACCCTTTTGGGCAAGGGTAATGATATTTGCATTTTTTTTTTTCCATCTATCGTTTTAAAAAGTCGTCAGGAAAATACATTCATTGACATTTGGGAATAGGGGGGAATTTGTTGAGGTTTTTGTTGGGGGAAAGCAACTGTGCTGCTGTTTGAGTTTGAAGTGGGAGCATATGTATAATTTTTAAAGAGCGGCTATTTTTTATTTATTGTTTTTAAATGTTTGCAAAAACATTTTCTTTTTTAAAAAAGTATCAATATAATTTTTTTGTTTTATATTTGACTTTTAACTACCTCTTAGGTACTTTTTTTAGAGATCGTATTTTTTTTGTAGCCCAAATGATTGTTCCTTTTTTAAAGGGGAAATTTTTATGGAGAAAGATTTTTTTTAAATTTTAAAGATAGGAAAACCCATATCAAAATTTCTTCTTTAAAATAGTGATTTTAATCTTCAATTTTTATTTATATCATTAAAAATTTTTTACAATTTTTTAAAAAATTTTTATAGGTTTTGCTTTTGCATCTTTTCTGAGTCTTTAGAAGCCGTAAATTTGGAAAAAAATAGAAACAGTGTCCGGGGTTTGGGCCCGACAAATTTAAAAAAAACGGTGGCAGCAAAAAGTGGGACGAGTGAAGGTTGTGTGTACACAGCCTTTTTCAAAAGTATGTCGTCTTCTTTTTGGGAAAATTTGATTTTTTAATTTTATTTTTGTTGTTGTGTAATTTTTTTTAAAAATGGGTTCATTTAATTCTTTCCCTTTTTGTTTATGTAAGGGCAATGGTTTTGCTTTTAAAATCCCCTTTTTTTCATATCTCACTTAAAGGATAAATTTGTCACAAAGTTTGTTTTGCTTTGATTGATTGTGGGTTTTTATTTTTAAAAGCCCACTTTTTTAAGATGAAAACGATCGTTTATTCCCGTTGCTGTTATGGTTGTCATTCTCAAATTCAATTCAAAAACCATTGAGACAGCGGAGGGTTTGATCTTTCTCTCTTTTTTTTAAAATTGTTGCTTTATTGTTTCGAAGGCTTTGTGTCATTATGTTTTACCCAAAGAAATTTTCCCCCAATTTCTGGCTATGTCACTATCTACAAATTTGGAGATATAAAACATCTTTTTAAAAAAATTTTTGATTTCCCATTTTTGGCTCGTTTCCCCTTTGGTAATTAAGCGTTTCACAAAATTTGCCCATTTTTAACAGGGAAAAGGTGAAAAAATTGGGCATTTAAAATTAGAGACTAGATGAAGATGATATTTAAATTGGATCTTTTTTTTTGCAAATAGGTCTAAAGTGACCACTGAAATCCAAAAGGGATGTGTTTTAAAATTTTATAATGGGAATATATTTGTATTCCTTTTTTTTTTTTCCCAAATTTAAAGGGAAAATAAATGTATGTTCACTCAAATGTTCATTTGTTTGGTTAGCCCTAACAATGCATTTCCTAAAGTTTCATTTAAATTTCCCAAATCGCTTTTGGATAATTTTTATTTATATGGTAAAAATATCTATAGGGGCCTTTTTTGTACTGATTTACGATTTCTCATACCTTAATAGGTAGTTATTCATCTTAGTCAAAATTGGAAGATGGATGTGAAGGATTCACTGGGGTAAAATTTTACAATCATTGTTACTATTACCATGCTTATAAATATCCCTTTTAAATTGTAAAAGGAGAACATTACTGCTGAGTGTGGCGGAAAATCCAAATTGACCAGAAAAAACTTCCAGCCTAATCAAAAAAATTCTCTTTATATATACTTTCACATTTCCTATTTTTAGAATGGATTTTAGGGTTTCAAATAAACCCTTTTCCCAACCCCTTCATGGATAGTCAGGATCATTCATTAAATATACCATCATCATCACTCCTCGATTGCCACTACCACAATATCAACGTACCCTCGCTACCTATTACTAAAACCCATGAGATCATTTTATCTCTTTCCTTTCGAAGGAAAATATAATTTACTATTGCAGGTACCCCTTTATATAGTAAAATTGTCCCCTCCTAACAATGCAATATTCCAAAACAATTCCACAAAACAAAATATGACCAGTTGCATGTTGATTGATTGTGGTGACGAATTGTATAAATAGCGTTCAACCTTTTTTAAAAATTTTAAATTATAATCAAAACCCATTAAGGCTTATATAGGTTAAAAGACCTTTAAATATTCTGTTGTTTTTGCAAATGTAACTAATAGTTCAGACAAGTTAGTGCAAGACTTTTCACCATACTTGATCATAAGCATATTTCTGGGAAAAAAAATCTTCATTTCAAAGCATTTATTGGGGGGGAAGTTTCAGGAAAAAAGGGGGGGGAGGCAGGAGTTGTGCTTTGTTGGTAAGTCACTTTAGGGTTCAGCACTGCTTTGTTCAAATACTTTGTTGGAATCTAGGTTTTTTTCTTCCTCGTCCTTTGTTTAACCTTTCAACTCCTTCACTTCCGGTGCTGCTGCAGTGCGAGCGGCCACAAAACTAGCAGAGGAGACTAGAAGATCAGTTTCACCAGCACATCTCTACTGACACTCCCAATCACCGAAAAAGCCCTTTCTTCTCCATCACTCAGCTATGAAAATAATGTAACTATTCTTTATTTTAAGGGTTCGTTTTGTCACAAGTCAAGTTTTTGGGAATTTGATCAGTGATCAGATTGGTAATCTAGATAACTAAACTTGGCCCCCTTTGTTTTACCCTCGGGATAAAAAACTTTACCACATATAATCATTCACCTAAGGTATGAATGGGCATCTGGTTTAAAATTAGTGAAGATACTGTCACAGTACATGATTAGATCCCTAACAAATGAGTAACTTGATCTGTAAAAAATAGATATCTGATTCCACATAAAGGGAACTGGATTTATAAATGAGGCATTGTGATTCTCTTTCCCATGGTGAAACATGGAAAGATTTTATGGACTTGTGCTTTGAAGTTATTTTTAACACTATTTCATGCCTTAATTTTACTTAAAATATCCATCTCTTATGATTTCATTTAACAGGAAGATTTGATTTTAATGAATTAAAGATTGACCCAGTTCACTGTTTATTGCTTATTCGTGGAGTTTTGTTTTCATCTTGGGATTTTATTTTGGTTTAGCTAAAGCCCAAAGCTGCAAAAGTTCAAAAGATGAAGTGGAGATGAAACAAACAGGCATGTGGATCATCTGTAAAAAAACCCTTAAAGAAGCAGTCAACAGTCTTAGTTCAGTGGCTAGCTCAGTTTTCATTAGTCAAAGTGATGGGAAAACACCCCTAGAAAAATAAAAGTGAGATTTTTGAAGTATTTTTCCTCTCTTATTTTTTTTCCCCCTTTAGCTTTACATCATAATTTGTAAAGAGATCGAAGGTATGATGAGAGTGAAGTATCCATTGTTAAAATTATCAGCCTTAAATGAATACTTGAATAAATGAGTCAAATGTGTGATGTATCCCCTAACATTCAGTAATTATTAAGATTCTGGCATATATAATTTGTACGAGTAATGAAAAACCCGGGCAAATTGTCACATGTTTAGCTTATTTGCAGTTTTGTGTCAAGTAGCCTTTTTTAATAGGAGAAAGAAAAAAAAGGCGTGAAAATAAGTGCTTAAAAAGTGAATTGCATGTTTTAACAGTTTATGGATTTTAAGTCATTGTCTCTAAGAGCTAAAAAGCTATGAAGCTATAATTTTTTCTTGTCGTTTGCAGTATGATCGTCAGATCCCAAATTAAACCAGTCATTCAAACAGAATTTCAGAAAACTAATGACTCGCATTGATCTTCGATTCAGTTTTTAAATTTTCTTTCTCTTTTTTTTTTTAGCTGAGCCCCCAAAATCATCTCCCAACGTGGGAAATTCAGCAAATTGATGGGGAAAGTGGTCTTTGTATCAGGGGTTCCAAAATCCTTACGAGGAGAGCTCAGGGACAGGCCCTTGGAAATGGGTGCCAATTTCAAACCTGACTGGGTTGTGCACCTTTGGTGTAAGCCTTTTTATAGCTTTGTAGTTTGGAAAGGGGATAAAATTATAGTGTCTTTGATGAATAATAATGTCAAAGACGCCATAGAACAATGAGAGGCAGGTTATAATACTGAACACTTTTTTCCAGAAAAACTATTACTTCATATATCGTCAATGGGAAAATGGTGTCCAAATTTTTATCCATTTTGTATAAAAATTCATTCACTATTTGAATATAAGATATTTTTTAGTTCTTACCTTTATACAAAGTGCTTGGTTTAATTTTGTAATTTATTACTCATGGATTTCAAAATTTACAGTTGTGCTTTTGACAATACACTAAATATCAAAAAGTCAAGGGCCAAAGGGAAGATTGTAACAAAGAAATGGATTTTTGATGTCATAAAAAAGGAAAGCTTTTTTCCATGGAGAAAGTGAGTTCATAATTTTTAGCTTAAGATTTATACTTATTATTTATTTAATCCTATTAATGTTGATTGTTTTGATATTTCCAGTGTTGCTTTTGGTCTGCTTTTTAAATTTTTCTCTGTCAATTTTTTTTTTAATGAAATGAAATAAATGTGTATGCTATTTGTGAAAGACATTTCCCTAGTTTTACCATAATCAATGCTCCTCAAAATGCTTCATTATTTTCCCAAATTTTTTGTCACGGTGAAACAGATTCAATTTCATATCATAAGCCCTGTAATTAGACTTGTAAATTCTCAGTCAATTGTCAAATTCAAATATTTAAAAAAGGAAAAAAAGAATTCACAAATCGTAGTCGAATGACCCCTAAAGTAATTTGGAGTGTTCCACAGCGCTACACATAGCTCATGGGGGCTGTTTTATATTAACGATGGATATATTGCCCAAAGGGTAAGCGACACTTTTTAGAATTGGCGTGTCTGAAAAACAGCCATCGTTAAATTATTGTTTCACTTTCCAAACTGACGTGATCCCCAAAGGTTTGCCAATTATTTTAATGAGTCGCTGAGCGATAAAATTTCACTGTTTCATCTAAGCCAAAATTGACCATTTACATGGGGGGTCGTAAAAGAAAGAGAAAGTAAAATTGAAAGTTTGGATAGATTGCTACAAACACATCTCGATTGCCTCATGTTGAAAAAAAAACTGGTTGACCGTTTCTTCACTGATTGGGTTCCAAATTATAAGGAACAATGGGAAGTAGCCTAATCAATTCCCGCGCAAAATTAGGACGTTTTCTGCCATTGTTTTGCTCAAACGGACCCTTGCTGTTTACTGTGGCGATTTACCATTCATTTCGATTCTTTGGATTTTTCCGTACGGCTACGCCTGCCGAAGTTTCTTCAACTCATTTGATGATAATTCACTTCTCTTACTTAATGATTCAGTGTATTGGCCAGAAGTCATTTATTTATTTCAGTTTTTTTCCTGTCATTAACTGATTGAAAATCAAGTTTGCTCATTGCTAATTATTTTAATTTATGTTCTCACATTGCCCGGCTGTTTGTGGATCGCAATCGAGCATCAATAAAGATGTGAGGAATAAATTAATTGGTCATGGCTAGAAGTTAAAGATGATAAAAGGGGATTATTTTTCCAAAATTTGTGAATTCTTTCTTTTGAAGTCATCTTTCTTTTATGAATGACATGCTTATTTAGCATCCCTTTTACATCAAATCAATGGCAGTCATACTCATACTTCAGTAAGTAATAACACCCCTATTTTAATATATTGTATTTATCACTTTTCCCCACCAATGATGGCCTTATTTTTTTTAAAAACTTGACTCTTCAGTATGTCGAAGACTTTCAGTTTAATTTTTATAGAGCTCATTTACAGGTTACTGTAAGGTTCCTACTTTATTTTTCTATTTAAAATCCTTCCCAATATAGTTAAGATCACATCAATACATCTGCTTTAATGTGGTTTTTATCTGTTACCTGTTATCTATACCTATCAAGGCAAGAGTTTTGTCAAAATAGTTACCCATCTTGTGACAGACGACACACAGCATTGCTTGACTTTTACAGCCGTTTACTGCTTTCACTTTAGTTCGACAGGTAAATTTTGCCCGGGCGCTTGTTCAAAACAGGGTGACGAGTCAGGCCTGTGCCGAAAGGGAGACTGAGCAATTTTTCCTGTTTTGATGATTTTTTCTCAAGTTCAAAGTGGCGTAAGGGAAAAATGCTATTAGATGTTTCAATAAGATATTTTAGAGGATTTAAATAGTGATCTAATTTCTTTTATTCGATATAATTTTAGTAGATCGTTTGGGATTAGATTTTATAGGGAAAAAACCATAAAATGGGTCAGAAATTTTAATTACTTCAAACGATATAATCAAAAATTACATAGTTATCTGAGTTTATACAAAAAAATGAAAAAACTGCAATAATCATCAATTTTCACAGAGTAGAAATATTAATAAAAAGTCTTTTTGTAATGAAAAAAATGTTAGATATCGCTCCCCTGTACGAAATATCCTTTTTTGACAGCAAAAAAAAAAAATGCGTAATCCCCGAATTGTGGGGTTTTGATCAAATGATCAAAACGAACTGGTTTTAGAAATGGCTGACAATTTTGGGAAAAGATATGTTATTACATTTTTTTGGGTTTTGTTAGATCTAAACTATATAAAAAATTTTTAAAATTAATAATAATATTACGTGATGATGATGATGATGATGATGTGATGAGATAAAATGAATTTTCATGAAAAAATATAGGGGCTATCCAAAAAAAACCCCTGCTAATTTTTTTAAAACGCAATAATTTCTCTTTAAAATACGTTCAAAATCCCCGTTTTTTAAAAAAATTGGGAATTCCCCTTTATATGTCGCTCTGAAGAAAGGAATTTTTTAAAAAAAAAGAAAAAAAAGAATAAAGAATATTACTGAATCTTTGGGGCAAAGAAGACTATCCCTTTTTTCAGAGGTTTTATTTAACTTCCCCAATCCCCCAAAAAAGTTAAAATTCATCCAATATAATTTATCCCCCCCACCCCGCTCTCGGCAATTTTTTCATGCCCCTCAAAAGCTTTCCCATCGCCAATCAACAATTTCCCACCCTTTTAAAAACAATTCCATTTTCCCACCCCCTTTTCACAAATCAAAAACTCCCTACCAAACCACTCCAAAATTGAATCCAAACCCACGGGTTCATTTAACAACCCCACCCCATTATCACAACCTTTTTACCCAATATTATCTTTTTCCCAACCTTTTCCAATCAAACATAAAAAATATCCATCAATCAAATAAACTATTTTTTAAAAATTAAAAAATTAAAATTTAAATTCTATTTAAAAATAAAATTTTTTTTAAAAACCAAAATTTTTTTACCCCCCCCCCAACCAACCCCCCCCCCACACCACTCCCTCCTCCTTCCTCCCTCCTCTCCCCTCCCCTTCTCTCCCTCTTCCCCTTTCCCCATTTTACAAAAAAAGGATAGTTTATATTAAAAAGGAAATTTGTTGAAAAGGGTTGTTATTGAACCCCCGAACAGTGGTAAAAATTTCATTGGAATATTGAAACATGTGTATCATTTGAATATATATATAAAAATCAATAAATCGTTATTTATTTCTCTTGATCACCAGTAATAATAATAATAATAATAAAAATAATAATAAAAAAATGATAATAGTAAAAAAAAAATATCCCCTTTTTTGACTATTAAAAATCGTGATAAACGCATTTAAAAAAATGGGGGATAGGGGGGGGGGGGGGGGATTAATGTCGAAATCAAAATGAACTGTTTTTTAAAATAAATTGACAAACAAGGTAAGTAAGTTTAAAATTTTTTCTGAACTTTGTTGAGTTTTAGTCTTAACACATTTTTATACTTTTTTTAACATGGTAAAACCTCCGTTAATGTAAGGAACAGCTGTTGTTCATTTCAAAGAAAGGCATCTAAATTTAAACCAAAGTTTGTTTTCTTTTTTTCACCCGGGGGAAAATTACTTCCTAATTCGGAGCAGTTTGCATGAAATGTTTTTTTTAAACCCCAAAATCTTTTTGAGCCCTTTACAGCTTATTTGGAGAGCCATTTGCCTTTGCATTGAGCAATGTTTTTTTCGTATGACCCTTCATTGAGTAAAGAAAAAAAATCATTTGTTTTTATTGATATTGATGTGATGATGATGATATAATATTAATTTAAAAATAAATTTTTATTATAAGAGTTTAAAATTTATTTATTGTTAGTAATAAAACGATAGTGATCGCCCAGTGGCCATAATTAATAACGTAATTTTTTTTCCTTTTAAAAAATAGTTCTAAATGCCGTTTTCAAAAATGGAATCCGCCTATATCCCACTTGAATTTTTTTTTGCAAAATAAAATAGAGAAAAAGTTTATGTGCATTTGCGGCCAAAAAAAAAAATGTTTTCACCCGGGCTGCGAGAGTCTTATTTTACACCCAGACAAAATTACGTTCAATTATTTCAAATTTATCCATCTTCCAGCAATTTATCCCCTGACCCCCAAAATGTTTTATCCTGGAGGCCCAAACGATGTTTACAAATTTCCCCTTTCCAAATTGGGTGCTGAAAAAGGAAAATATAAATTTTAAACGTTTTCCCCAGTGGTCATCGGCAAAGTCAAATAAGCCCTCCCCCTCAAGTCAATTCCCCCCCGAAACTTGCCTTGTAGCGCAGTCCCCCAGGGTTTGATGTTTCACAAAACATCCGCCCCCTTTTACACATCGCTTTTTTTATGCATAATATATTATCTGCCCCCTTTTTCCCCCGCGTTGACTGTACCCCCGGGCGATGTGAAGAATATCGAGGGGAAGGGGCGAAAACGGAAAATGGAAAGGCAAAACGGTGTGAAAATTTAGGTTCAAAATTCAATTTTTACGAGAAATCATTTGGAAAATTGACTGAACAAGAAATTTAAAAAACGTTCCCTGCTAAAAAATGTGGACTGGTTTTATAAATTTCCACCAACACACACGTCCCTCCCTTCCCCCTTCTTCTCTCTTCTCTTCTTTCCCCTCTCTCTCTCTTTTCTCTTCTCTCCCCCGAGTGTGTGTGAACTATAACTTATAACTATACTATACTATTAGCGTTATATCATCTCATATCACCCTTAAAAAAAACCTAAGTATCATCCATTGGATCGGTTCTTTGTCTCGGGGTTTGTTTGAATGGGATATTTTGTTAGCCAACAAAAATTTGCAAGTTTTGTTTAACATTTTTGGCAAAAACCCGGGATTACAAAATCATTGAAATAAAGCTATATTAAAAAAAGTTATTATTTATATTTTACCCGTGTTGGGTAACAAAATAGTAAATCAATTTTTTTTTTAAAAACAATTAAAAAAATTTTTTTTTTT